>NC_090175.1:16754391-16859391 GCF_024679245.1 Pseudorasbora parva | reverse complement strand
AGTCACTATAAGGAGACCAAAGGGCAAATTATCAGATAGAGAAAACATCAAATAAATAAAGAGAAGGTGAACATCTGGAAAGGGTGATATTTTGGGAGGGAGTGAGAAGGCAGAGGCCAACAGATGGAGGGGAGGTGGGGGAGAAAGAAAGAGAGAGAGAGAAGAAGGGAGGGGAAGGAGTAAGATAGAGGAGAGAGAGATAGAGAGGTGAATGTACACACAAGTTCTTATGAAGGGCAGACATGAGTTTAAGTGTGTCTGACTGTCAATAGAGTTCAACACGACGTTCAGAGAGAAGAAGTGGACAGGACAGTGAAATTACAGCAGAGGAGAGGAGGACACAAAAAGGAAAACCACATCTCGTTCCCTGAAAAAGTAAGTAACTTTTATAGTGGAATTTAAGCACTTATCTGTGTCCTGAATAGTTCTACTACTCTGCTGTTTTGCCTCTCTCTTCATATTTTGCAGCTGGCTCAGTCTAGATCTCATAAAGCATCAAAAAACTATTTTACAGCAAGTGTAAAACCAATCTGAATGTTTAGGATATGTCTGTTGTAAGTGTTAGATTGATATTCATGTTTTATGTCAGCTCCTTCTCTTTGCATTTTAAAGCCTGCATGATTTGGAAATGATCAAACATTAATCCTGTGATTTTCGGATTCTTGAGCTCATCCAGATCTCTGCTACGCCAAGACGTGGAGCCATTTTGAGAAATGCCTATTTTCTGACTCACTCTACAAAGTCAATTACTATGATCTCCAAGTTCAATATTATGTAAAGCTCTCTCTCTCTCCCTTCTGGGCTCTTCTCAGTGTGGAGTCACTCCAGATTCTCTTTGCTTTCCTGCAGCATTTCTCAGAAATGAGATTCTTTTAGCCTGATCGTGTTTTTAGCAGTTCAGCATTCTCACAGATATCTCACCTCAGAGAGCTCTCTAATGCCACAGTCATTGGGCCTTGTGGCTCCACGCAGCACAAAGGAGATTTTCTTTCAAATAAACTAATTGAGTTTGCTATCAGTTAGGCCAGTCACAAGACAATCAGCCCGTCATCCATCTCCCCTCTGTGTTCCTGAATGAACTAAAGTCATTCATTTAAATAGAATGGAAATACCCAACACTCGCGTGACTCTTCTTTGGAAGTTAAGTGCATCAGGCACTTTCCACAAATAAAGCATAAAAAATTAAATAAAGTCAATTTTACTTTTTCAATAGAACGCTTATAGAATATGTGGAAAATGCAGGCCCTATAGAAATAATTAAATTAAAATATTTTATACTGTATTTAATTAAATATTTCAACAGAAAATGACTTTGGTTGTGTGATTATAACAGTTATTTCTGAAAAAGTTATTCATGTAACATAAAAAAAAATAATAAATTAATGTTTGCCATTAATATTAAATTCGAATAAAAAAGCCCTGTAAGTGTCCTGAGCAGACATCGATAGAGAATAGATAAGGAAGATGGTTATTATCGTATGAAAATGCAGGCCTCTGAACTATTTTTCACAGTATCATCGATCGGACCCTAAAAAAACACTTCAGGCAGTTTGTCCATGGAAGAAACAAAGTGCTCTCCTGTGGGCCAGATGTATTGGCAGGGTAAAGGTTTAAATCTCTTGCCTTGCATTTGGAGTTTGTTTCACTTTTTGCTATTTCTACCTGCCTCTCCTTTACATCTCAGCCACTTCTTCACCATGACTGTTCCCACGGCAAAGAAGATAATGATGGTGCCTATGGTGGTTGTGGCGTTTTTGTCTCCATGCCTTGCTGGGATTAGCAACGAAGTGGATTATGGGAACTGGAACTACAGAGAAGGAGGTAAATGGTAAAATGTGTTAAATTGAGTTGAGACTGCTTATTCCTATTGTTAGCTGAAAGCAATATCAATTTAGCCAAATATTTCTTAACTCTTTCCCTGCCAGCGTTTCAAAAAAAGTTGCCAGCCACCGCCAGGGTTTTGACCATTTTCACCTAAATTGAATTGCCCATAGAATATTTTGTTTTATGAATTTCTGAGCATGCAGAAAGATCAAATCAAAAGATCTGACCCTCTTCTTTTCAACAAACAAACCAAGTTTTATTCTAGCTGCATTCCTTTTTTTTTAATCAAAACTTGAATATGGGTATGTTCTATAAAAAAGCAACATTTTGAACAAAAAGCTGAGAAAAATCTAGTTTATGTGAAAGACTGTATCCAGATTAGATTCAGAGCGATGATCAAACAGATGAAGGAGATCGAGTCCATCAACACCCCTAATGCTTCACAGTCCTGTAGCTCGATCGTCCTGGGTCCACATGTCATGTTTTGATTCATATGACGTTTTACTATCTGGGGTATTATTAGGCTTGTTTGAGATGCGCCTTGCCTCGCCTGAAATAAAGGCGAGACTAGGCGGCTGCAGTGAGGGGAGGAGTGAAAAAAGTGCAGGCAAGCCGGACAATTCTCTCTTCTCGTAGTGGATCAGACACCAGCGAGAGCAGGTGTGTGTGTGTGAGATTAGAGTTCTCTCTTCTCGTAGTGGATCAGACACCTGCGAGATCAGTTGCAGATATCGCGGGATTCACACTTGTGCGCTCTGTTGCTGATAAACTGGATGTAATTTAAGTTCTGTTGCTTTTATATGAAAATAAATATTATGAACAAGGCACCCAAAGTTTTTGTTATTTATTTCCTTTCGAAAGGCCTGCTTATCAAGCATTTTTACTTTAATTACACACATGTTTTTATATATTTTTATTAATATGACAACAATCACATAACCCACAGAAAGACCGAGAGTTTGAGAATATGCACACATAATTTATACACATAAAAACATGATACCAGAGTTTTAAATTCAAATATATTAAAAAAACAACCTTGCATCACGGTTATTTAAACCAATGAGCATTAAGCTGTGTCGTCAGCAAGTCGTTTCCCATCATGCTTTTGCTCCGCGCAGTCGGTGGAGAGCAACTGCGCTCGACTGCAGAATCCGACACATCCGCCTCGCCATCGCGAGAGATTTTTGACATACGTCGGCATGACATCAGAGCAAGGCGGACCGCCCTCGGACACATTTCTAACCGGCATGCATCTCGCGCTGATCACCGGTGATCGATTCTGCGCAGATTTTGCTCATCTCAAACAAGCCTATTCAGTCACTGCTGTGTTCCCACTGCACGATGTTTTGACGACAGAGGAGTTCACACTGCATGATAGCCTAACTGCATGACTGAACAAGAGGAAGAATCGCCGACAAATCTCTCTCTCTCCCGTGCGCAAACTACACGTGCAATGTGACAAGTAGGCTAAACAACGCGAGATCACACGTGCGTCAGACCGGAGTTCTCGCGCAAGACTTGGAATTTTTAGGCTTGTTTGAGATGCGCCTTGCCTCGCCTGAAATAAAGGCGAGACTAGGCGGCTGCAGTGAGGGGAGGAGTGAAAAAAGTTCAGGCAATCCGGACAGTTCTCTCCTCTCGTAGTGGATCAGACACCTGTGAGATCAGTTGCGGATATCGCGGGATTCACACTCGTGAGCTCTGTTGCTGATAAACTGGATGTAATTTAAGTTCTGTTGCTTTTATATGAAAATAAATATTATGAACAAGACACCCAAAGTTTTTGTTATTTATTTCCATTCGAAAGACCTGTTTATCAAGCATTTTTACTTTAATTACATACATGTTTTTATATATTTTTATAAATATGACAACAATCACAACCAACAGAGAGATCGCACTGTCCGAGAGTTTGGGAATATTCACACCTAATTTATACACATCAAAACATGATATCAGAGTTTTAAAATCAAAAAGAAAAATACATCACGGTTGTTTAAGCCAATAAGCATGAAGCTGTGTCGTCAGCAAGTCGTTTCCCATCGTGCTTTTGTTCAGCGCAGTCGGTGGAGAGCAGCTGCGCTCGACTGCAGAATCCGACACACTCGCCTCGCCATCGCGAGAGATTTTTGACATACGTCAGCATGACATCAGAGCAAGGCGGACCGCCCTCGGACACATTTCTAACCGGCATGCATCTTGCGCTGATCACCGGTGATCGGTTCTGCGCAGATTTTGCTCATCTCAAACAAGCCTGTTATTAAAAATGATAAACTGCACAAAGTTTGCTTCAAATTGTGTGCGCGCTGATTTGTGGAGAAAAAGAAAAAAGATTATGGCGGAAGAAATTGTTGGAGAGACAGAGGGAGCCAGGATTGTGTTCTGCAAAGACAGTTTGAGGTAAATAAACAATTTTGTAATGTGCTGCTGCTGCGGCTGGATGTGCAAATGTTTGGCCTTTGTTTCTGTTTGATAGAATTGTAAATATATCTATTAAAATACTGATATTCTGCTCTATAACTCCTCCCTGAACCTCCCGCTGCCATCTATCTCACTCTTTCATTGGCTGTCGGTCATCGCCGATGTAATTTTCAGGCTTTCCAGGGCGTCGTCGGCGACTCCTCGGCGATTCTCTATGATCGCGTCTTTGATCTTTTGATCATTCACGAGCACCGATTTGCTTGATCTCGGGCATTTGTCGGCGATTTCACAAAACCTGTTGGCGACTCAAAATCGGGGCAAAAATCGGGCAGTGTGAACTGGGCTTAAAGGCCTTTGCACGCTGAGTCCGTAATTCACATGCAAAATTTATGCAAGTCAAAAAATAAATTCGAGAGACATTTTGAGAGACGTTTTAATAACTTAGAGCCACCATACATATCATTCTAGCAAAAATACCACAAATATTATTATATCACAGTTATAATTATAGCACATCAAATCTCTGCAAAGCTCTCTGTCTCTCTCTGTGTGTGTGTGTGTGTGTGTGTGTGTGTGTGTGTGATCGGATCCATAGACATACTGCCAGGTGTTCGGGATCAATTGATTCACGGAAATTAGTGGTCTTCTTTTTAATATGTGTCTCCAGTATCACTAGCAAAGCATCAAACTGAGCCACTGACACTGAAACTTTGAATCGGTCGGTCTGGATAATCCCGCTTCATAGGAGGAAACTCTCCTCTCTACGCGATCGCAGGAGTGGATGAACACAATCTCCTCAGGACAAACAAATCATCCTCACTAGACGTCACTTTGTCTTGTTTTGTGTTTTGTCCCTGTAACGCATTCATTAATACGCATCGGACTCAGTGTGCTCTGTGCGTGACGAAATTTTCGGATCACGAATAAGAAAAAACGTATGCGAAAATATCGGACTCAGTGAGCAAAGACCTTTACTCGCGCGTGTTTTGATCGGGAGATTCAGTACTCATGCAGAAGATGCTTAATAGCGGCCCCTAACATCTAACAGTGAAAACACGGAAAATTCAGTTTTTGGCCTGTATGGGTTCTCATAAATAACGGAAAATTCCATGTTTGGCTGGGAAAGAGTTAAATAAGCACGCAAGTGGAAATTTGTGTGTAATTCTGTGGGAATAATCTGTGCATTTTGTGATGCGTCCGTTCCAAAAACAACTTCTAATCATTGTATTGGACTATGTAAAAAAAGTCAGTCTGGAGATTTGTTTAGATTTAGTTTCATGGAGCTAATATTGAATTCAAATCACACTGCTGACCACCATTGTACACCAAATAACTCATACCCTTATCTGTCAGCTTAGCTAAAACACAAACAGTTCTACCCTTTTAAGTTAAAGCCCTGTAGTCCAGTGAAAGAAACCTGATTAAACCCATTCTGAAGTATCAGACAGCCTCTTGTCATGTGGTGGCCGGCCTTATTAAAGACTAACCTCATTGTCTTTGCCCTCACGGCAGCGGAGAATGTGAACGTGGCTAACATACGCAGCGTGACTCGAGTGTTGGACGCCTGGGGCAAACGAATATTCAAAGATATCAAGACTCTGTTACACTCACAGCCCAATGCCCTTCTGCCAGATTACTCCAGGTAACACACTATCCTTCCGGATACCTGAACAAATTCACTGTTAAGACGTTTTACTGTATTAGTGTTGAAGTACAAAGCAATTAGTGTTAACCAACCACCAATATTTTAATATGTATTTCCTACAACACTTATGTGTTTATGTAGCTGTAGCTCTCTCTTTGGTAAGATCCGTAAAGCTTTCTTGTTTTGCAAACTTTCATTTAAAGTTTTTTTTTTTGCACATGAAAGCTGCTTGTTGGACTGTTTTATATAAACAAGAAAAACGCAGCGTCCTTTGGGGTTTGTTATCCCGAAGTCTGCAGTTTAACAGATTCACTCCCTTAGCCCTGAGGAGATTGTTTTCATGAAGCTTATCCTAAGCCACAAGCATTGAAACGGCACTTAAAATGCCAGAAAAGGATTTCTCAGGCACACCTGCTGTCTGAATGACTATATTACATGTACATGGAATAATGACACTGTCATTCAGACTGAGACTATTGAAGCTGATCTCTTTTATTTTATCAACTGCCCAGTAGCCCACTATAGTGGCAATTACAAGATCAATATGCTAATAATACAAAAAGCATGTGAAGCTAGACATCAATCACCAATAACAAACACGTACAGTCATGGCCAGAATTATTGGCAAATATTGGTAAAAAGATGGCTGTAAAAAGTAAATCTGCATCTTTTATCCTTTTATCTTTTATTTAAAAAAATCAAACCTTTCATTGAAGAAAAGAATAGAAAGTGGTTGGTTAATCACATTATGAAATAAATGTTTTTCTCCAAAACACATCGGCCATAATTATTGGCACCCTTTGCAACCTCCTTTTCCCGAGATAATAGCTCTGAGTCTTCTCCTAATGCCTGATGAGTTTGGAGAACACCTGATGAGATCAGAGAGCGTTCCTCCACACAGACACTCTCCAGATCCTTCAGATTCACAGCTCTTCTCTTCAGTTTACTCCACTCATTCTCTATAGGGTTCAGGTCAGGGGACTGGGATGGTCATGTCCAGGACCTCCAGCTAAAAAATAGGCCCACAACATTAAAGATTCAGCTGTGTTTTTAACCATGGGAATGTTTTTTTGTTTTTTGTTTTTAAATCCCTGTTTGCACCAAACCCATCTGGTAGATTTGCTGCCAAAAAGCTTTTTTTATAGTTTCATCTGAACACAGAAGCAGGTCCATTTTGAATTTACATTCGGGAAAACTGAATATGCTGGAGTTTGTTTCTGGATGAGCGAGGAGGATTTTTCTTGAAACCCTCCCAAACAACATGTGGTGATGTAGGGGTTGTTAGATTTTGTTTTTGTTGTCTTTTTGACCCCAAGACTCAACTAATCTCTGCGATTCTCCATCTGTGATCCTTGGAGAGTCTTTGTCCACTCAAACTGTCCGCTTCACCGTGCATTAAGACGATATAGACACACGTCCTCTTTCAGGCAGATTCGTAACATCTTTAGTGGATTGGAACTTCTTAATTATTGCCCTGATTGTGGAAATGGGGATTTTCAGTGCTTTAGCTATTTTCCAACAGCCACTTTCTATTTTGTGAAGCTCAACAATCTTTTGCTGCACGTCAGAACTATATTCTATATAAACTATATTTATATACAGTCATTCGCAAAGAACACATTCTTGGGTTTAACCCTTCTGTCCATCTGTCTGTCCTTAAGAACATTTTGTCATTTGTAATTTTGTCATGAAAATTAATATTATTTTTTGCCTGTGTTAATGCCAGTTGCATAACTTTTGCATGCAAAACTTTTTGTTGGACTTTTAATATTTCACCTCCATTTCCTTTAATAAATCTATATTACGTACACAAAATAGTTACACTCAGGACCTTAAGGACAAAAATGTTCCCAGTGAAACAAATTAAATTAAAACTGCAATTTTCTTAGGGCCATTTAACTATAAAATGATGCCGTTTTTGTCAATAGGCTTTCATTCTGTTGGCAAAGGCTTCAAAAAAAAAAAGTTAGTTTTTACAAGATGGCACCATTTCTCAAGATTGGCCTTATACTCATTTTTTCCTATTTTCTGCATATTATAGAGCCAATTGCACAAATTATGCAGCTATAATTGTGTGGGTGTGTAGAATGTCAGAGTGTGGATTGTATGCGTTGTGTCTCTGCACATGTAATATCTGAGAGAAAAAAAATACTGCAAATCACAAATTCCAGCGCTGTCATTTAATAGGAAAAATGTGGTCCTGCGGCCGAACAAAATCTTACTTAAAGCTAATTTGACATATCAACTTCAAATATGGAACACAATTCGAATAGACTATGGCTTTGATTTTCTAGCAGTTTTGAATACAGCTTATTTTATTAAATATTAATTTTATATAGAATATTGCTCATAAATACATTTCATAAGCTTACACATTTATTATTATTATTATTATTATTTTTTTTGCTTTTCACCAGAAATCTGCAAATGGTCTTCTTGAGACCAATGAGACCAAACGTAAATGGATAGTTTATCCAAAAATGAACATTTGCTGTTAATTTACCCACTCTCAAGATGTAGGTGTCTTTTTTCTTCAGTAGGACATGAAGACATGACACTGAAAAAAGAAAGGAATTTCAAAAAGATAATGTTTCTAAGGCTTTGATGTTCTCAGACAATTTAATTGAAATGCAGTATTTTTTAAGTTCTTTCATAAATACTAAATAATAAAGAGAGGTTTGAACAGTGTAAGATCACATGTGAGATTTCTCCTGCATATTATGCGACAGGAAACTCGCACTCCAGACTGCTGTGAGCACCCAGGACCTTTCGTCGGGAACCATTCATTTTGTTTTGTCTGCATTTATTTATATATTTTTTTATTATCTCAAATTGACAGTAGCCATTGACTTGCATTATATGAATCACCAAGGCCCACAGTTTCAGCTAAAAATCTTCTTAATGTTCAATTAAAGAAATAAAGACACTTAGACTACATCTTGGATGGCCTGAGGGTAACGTTTAAGGGATAGTTCATCCAAAAATGAAAATGTAATGTTTATCTGGTTACCCCCAGGGCATCCAGAATGTAGGTTTGTGTGTTTGTTTCTTCAGTAGAACACAAATTAAGATTATTTAACTCAAGCCGTTTCTCGTATAATGCATGTCAGTGTGCTGCGGAGCTTACAGAGTCTTCCACCATCCATCAGCTCTGTTTTCTGTTCAGAAAAGGTTTTAAATGTTATGTGTTGGTTGATTGTTTGTATTATACTATATATTTTATTTACTTGTTATTAATTTTTATTTTATTATTTCCTTTGTTGCACTTTGAGATTCTTCGGAATGAAAACTGCATTATAAATACAATCTACTGTTATTTATTATTATGTCAATGGGGTCTAATTAGAAGTATACCCATTGACATGTATTATATGTTTTCATTTTTGGGTGTTACATTTTCATTTTTGGGTGAACTATCCCTTTAAGTATTAACAGCAAATGTTCCTTTTTGGGTGAACTAGCCTCTCTTTAACCCCCAGTTTCACAGAAAAGGCTTAAGTCTAGTCCCAGACTAAAATGCATATTTGAGCTGTTTTATCTGAAAGCATTTTACACTAAGATATCTTAAATAGTGCCATAGTTTTGTCTCAAAATGCACTGCAGTAATGTGTTTTTTTAAGATACTTAAATACTCTAATTGAACTAAGGCCTAATCCTGTCTTAATCTAAGCCATGTCTGTGAAACTGGGCCTAAGTCTGCGATTCCAAAGCTTGCTTTATAACATGGTCCTCTAAGGTACTCTCTGAGTGACTTTTTTTTTTTAAATTGACACACAAGGGTTGATACTTCACCGCTTTTTCATATTAAACTATGTTATTCCCTTAACTAAGACGAGTTGAGATATACCTCTCTCTCTTCTGAGTGCTAGAGAAAGCAGAACTATAATGTATGGCGGAATAGCACTTCTGAGAGTACTTCGACTCGGCGCAGTAAAAAGTCCATACCATGGTACCATAGTGAATGAACTGGGCTTAGTGGGCTAAGCTTAATGCTATCAGATCGTCACCGCACGTCAGAGAGATTAAGGGTGCTTTCACACCTACCTTGTTTGGTCCGGATTTTCGGACTTTTCAGTTTGGTACGAACCAAAATTACAGGTGTGAAACCTCCCTCGGACCATGGTCCGGACCAAACAGACGAAATTTGGGGTGCTTTCACACCTGCCTCATTTAGTTCAGTTAAATCGTACTAGAGTTCGTTTCCCTCTTTGGTGCGGTTCGTTTGCTCAGGTCTGAAAGCAGCAATCGCACTCGGGTGCGCACCAAAAGCGGACCAAACAAGCGTACCGAGACCTCCTTGAAGAGGTGGTCTCGGTACGATTTCAAACGAACTCTGGAGCGATTTGTTTGTGGTGAGAACGTGATCCGACCTCGAACAGAACCAACTGCAAAAGTACTGATCATTTTTGGACTGAACCAGCTGCCGTAGTCGGCTGCGCTGACATTGTGTGCATGATATTATTACCTGATAGATCGTTGGCAATATTTTTGGGAAGATGAGCATGTCAAGAGTTAATAATTAATGCACGGCTCCTCTTTAAGTGACGAGCGATGCGCGGTCGCCGTCTGCAGTGCATTAGAACGTTGTTTTCTCGTCGCATCCGTGCTTCATTATAGAAATGTTTTGTTTGCATACTATGGTAAATACACACAGTGTAGTAGATTATGGCCAGGGATAAAACCAGCCCGCGCAGTCGTCTCTCCATAGTGTTATTATAGTTTGCTGGCTTTGCCTCTTCTGTTGGAATTTTCCCACACGTAAATTCTGACCAATCGAAAAGCAGTTTAGGAAATATGCCATGGCCAATGAGTGATGTGGATGTTGTCACGTGTGTGCGTTTTGGTTCGTTTCAACTGGTTCGGACCAAAGCAATCAGTGTGGTGTGAAAAGGAACCAAAAAAGCTGAAAAATGCAACAATGTATAATTGTTTGCCCTTGGTTCGGACCAAATGAACCGAACTAGAGATGTGAAAGCACCCTTGGTCCGACGTCAAGAGGTAGTCTCGGTCCGGACCAAACTGAACAAAGGTTCGGTTTGTTGCTAGTGTGAAAGCATTTTCTGTATGGTTCGGACTTTCGGTGCATGCACTCAAACGAGAGAGGTATGTATCTACTCGTTTTAGTTAAGGGAATAACATAGTTTAATATGAAAAAAACGGTGAAGTATCCCTTTAAAGACATGAGACAAAAAGCAACAGAATGGCAATGTGTTTTTAAAAGTTTGTTAGCTTTTTAACTTGACACGACATTTAAGCGGCGCGTATGTGAGGAAGAAATGCGGTCTACAAGCATCAAGACGCGGTGCGTCGAATAAATACAGCTGCGTGCGAAAGTGTACACAGGGGGAAATTTAAAACAAGAACTAATAACACATTAACAGGATGGTGTTTTGGATGTGTTTGAAGACAAGTGTGGCAGATGCCAGAAGAGAGGTTAGCAGCAGTCTAGCTGTGAAATCGAAAAGGGAAGATTCCTTACCAAGCATAGAGTAAATTTGAGAAAAGGCTTCGTTTTCCTTTTGTTGTTGATCGTGAAGAGGGCAGGATTGGACAGTTGTCATAATGTGGTGTATAAAGGACTCGTCATCCTGTGGCACAGAGCGTTTTAACACAGCTGGAGGCAGTAGCGGTGTGACCTTTGAGATTTTGTGAGGCAGGTCTTGGCTAGGAGGACCAGAAGCTCAGTCTTGTCATTTTACACTACGTCCTGTTAATGTATGATCTATGACTTACTGACCACACATTCTAGTGCACTAAAATAATGTGAAATCTCCTTATTTACATCAATAATGTTACTAACACTCTCTTATTTGTAGGTCTCACTTGGTATTTTGATCCAGAGTTGAGTGTGCAAACTGTAGGGCTATGTCCTTATATGAAAAAAAAAAGTTTTTTTTTTTAGCGATTTAAGTATTTTTCTGTACAAATCCGCCAAATCCTTACAGAAGAACGATTCAACACTCCTTCTCTCATGCAGATGTTGCACACACACACACTCTCTCACACATTCCAGTCCCGTCTCACACTCTCTTGCTTTCTCACAGGGTTCGTCCTCTCTCGGAGTCCCTAAATGATCTCTTCAGAGAAGTCTCCCACTTACAGAGGCGCATCACAGATCTTAACAATCGCCTAGCAACCCTGGAACCTTCCCTCCGTCATCATGGTTACCGAGAGGAGGGTGAGGAAGGAGGGGATGGCAAGGAACTGGCTCCTCAGAGTGGGAAAGGAATGGGACCGAGTCAAACAAAGTATTCACGGCGGTACATGGTTCGAGTAGTCCGTCCTGTGAACAGGGTGGTGAAAACCAGACGAGTGAAAGTGATCAAAAATGAAAACGGGAGGGTCAAAGCGAGCGAAAGTGAAAGGTAGAGAGAGGTGAATGTTATAATCAAACACATTAATGTTATTCAGGAAATATCATTTATATCGGGGATAACACAAGTCACATATTAGACGTTAGTATGCAAGCATGCATCTTTTTTCTGTAGCTCACTCCTTCATGTTCAGGTCTCGAAGGCGCGATTAAAGTTCCCTGGCAGAATCACAAATGTTGGGAATGTGGATTGTGTTAAACTTTCCAGCAGGATAATGAAGGAACAAAAAGCCTTGAGAGTAAAAACAGACACTCTAGCCCTTTCCAAACAAAGCTAAAGCTATACAATCAGCTATTCTTTTCTGGGGACAATCTTTGGTTGAAGCTTTTGATATACAGATCCATTTGTGTGGCAGGAATAAAATCAGGTGAATACATTTTCATACTTTAAAATATAATTCTGTCAGTTTTTTCATGATTGATTACTTGTGTTGAACTATACTGAAATATTA
Source organism: Pseudorasbora parva (assembly GCF_024679245.1). NCBI lineage: Eukaryota > Metazoa > Chordata > Actinopteri > Cypriniformes > Gobionidae > Pseudorasbora > Pseudorasbora parva. The sequence continues at coordinate 16,846,673 of NC_090175.1, read as the reverse complement.
AACCAAACACATTGTTGTTTGACAATATTTGTTGTTGAATATCTTGCTTCTCTTTAATGTAGCTAATTATGATAAGTTGCAAACTAAATCTTTAGTATCCTTCACACAGAAAAATTGTAGCTTTAGCTTGTCGCTGGGGCAGTACCCTTAAAAGGACATCTTTGTACCTTTTTTACTCCTAAAAGGTGCATATTAGTACCTTTGAGTACAAATGCGTACCTTAAGTCACTACTATGAACCTTTTTGTGGTAAAAATGGTACAACGTTGTTCTTTTAAGGGTACTGCCCCAGCGACAAGCTGTTGTACCCCTAAAGGCACAATTTTGACACCCTATTTTTCTGTGTGTTGGGTAAAACAAAGCAGATAAAAAAAAAAAAAATCATTTATAATTAAAATTATGTGTGCAATTTGGAGTTGGTTTGCACAGTGCTTACTTGTGAAAATATAAAATATTTGTTTAACTAAACACAACTAAAACTAGTTTTTAGGATTCATTTGTGATAGCCTACATTTAAAGGGGTAGTTCACCCAAACATTTTAATTACATGATTTACTCACCCTCAAGCCATCCTAGGCGTACATGACTTTCTTCTTTCTGATGAACACAATCAGAGTTATATTTAAAAATGTCCTGTCTCTTCCATGCATTATAATGGAAGTGAATGGCTGTTTCTGTTTTGAAGTCCATTAAAGTGCATCTATCATCATAAAAGTGCTCCACACGGCTCTGGCCGGTAAATAAAAGCCTGTATTTTCTAATTGATTATTCTCTGTAATCTCTAACTGTCGTACGCGCGTTCGCGAGAGACTGCGTATGACGCAGGCGGATAGTGAGTTCTGGTGATGAGCGTGGTAGCGCAGAGGACAGCAAAACTAAACGTAGTTCTCGCGAGAACTATATTCTCACCGGAACGTCCTACGCCATACGCTGGAACGCCAGTCTCCCGTGAACGCGCATACAACAGTTAGCAAAGTTAGAGAGTACAATTTGGAAAGTTTTAAATATGGATATTTGTACAAACGGATCCCTTTGCTTCAGAAGGCCTTTATTAACCCCCCGGAGCCGTGTGGAGCACTTTTATGATGATAGATGCACTTTTATGGAAAAAATAATCAGCAATTCGACTTTTTAAAATAACTTCGTCTGAAAGAAGACTGTCATGGGGAGAAATCATGGGGTAATTTTAATTTTTGGGTGAACTATCCCTTTAATTTGAACCAGTTTTACCTGGTTTTTGTTTGTTTGTTTTTTATTACATATCATGCAGACACTGTTATATGCGTTTGTTTCTGTATGTCTGTCTGTATGTAACATTAGAGGTAAGTGCAGCATTGTACAGTATAAATTATTCTCATATTACACTCCATGTTCCAACCACCATCCCCATTCACATGCTTGTCATAAATGATGTCAGCCAGTGGCCTCATTTCTCAAAGGCTTCCAGAGCTTATATTAAATATGGTTCCCATTTCTATGTATTTATGACAACATCTTATAAACCACACATTAACACTGCATATAAAATAAACATGCAAAAATAGAGAACAGCAGTATGCAGCATTATTGAAGCGATTCACTAACTAATTCCCTCAGTAATACTGGTCTATATCTGCATTGAGGAACACAATTGTTTACATGTTTTATAAGCTAACTTTAATACAAAAAATGCTTTCTAGACCAGCTTATGGACTGGCAGGATACTAGTGGTAATATTTTAACAGCTGGAAATACAAACCATAGCGTCATTACCACTTCAGATGTGCGCACGATGAATCTCTGGAGTGTTATGTAACTCCGGCCACATGGTGGCAGTGTTGTGACGGGTTAGTTCACCGCGTGCCTCTGTGATAGGAGCGCGCGTGTCTGAAGTCAGTGGGGTGTCTGTCTGTGGCCGCTATTTTTTTTGGTCAGCACAGGACTTTAAAGAGTTTAGCAAGATCACTTTAGACTTCCAGCGTGTAGTATGTGCGCGTGTATTTCTGCTAGTGAGTACGTCTGAGAGAATATTAGTATGAACACAAATACACGTATGTATTATTTTCCTGAAACTTTTAGCACATTTGATCCAAGTTACGCAAACGAGACTCCCTTATCTAAACCTTCTCTAAATGAATGTGAAAGCCTCGACTTACCACGCCTTATTAATTACAATTCTGAATCTCTCCAATCACAACCTCCTCCGTGTGACTGTTCCTTATAAAGTCCCAATGAAATCAAACATTTTTTGTTTGTTGTAGTATGAATATGTTATTCTATATGTTATATCTATACGTTAATGTGCTCCAAAACAATTACAAAACTTGCATTTAGAAGATATTAAATGCAAAACTTTGTTTCAAACTTAGTTTTTTTCTGCCAATATGGATCAATGATTTTGATGACATCACACTGTACGTTCAATTTTCTGTCCAATGAAATGCTCTCTAGAATCTGAAGCATCCGGCCCCCTACATTATTAGCTCCTGCAGCCAGGAATTCACCATGTGGAAAATAGTAAATGTGTGAACAAGTAAACGATTTTAGCGCAGCTTCATGAACACACATTTACTATTTTCCACATGGTGAATGGTACATAGTGCACTATATAGGGAATATGATGAGGGAATGATTCAGACAGTATGAATATGCTTTTCATTTCCGGAGGGCATACAGTCTGCTCCAGTCCAGAGACAAGATAGCACAGAGCGGATCATATGCGCAGGTCGAAGAATACCAGAAAACCTATTGGACCCATTTTAATTCTGCACAGAATGTAATTTTTTTTAAAGCTATATGGAGGAGATAAGGAAGAAAATGTAGCTTTGCCGAGCTCAGCTGCAATATAAATGAAATGCTATAGGCTATTTAAAAAAAGGGGAGGAACTGTTTATGTCCCGCCCTGTCTTTCTGTTTCAGTGGAAATTACAAAAAACACATTAAATAGCTAATGCTGCGTGTTTCAAAGCACTTCAGTGGGCCTCAGTCACCATGTATCTAAATTGACAATTCTTCTTTTATATATATATGTCATTGTAAATGATTTATCTTTTCAAATCATTTTAAATTCATGTAATCAAAATAACTTGCCCTCACTTTTGCAGCGACATCTCTTCTCTGACGTGTTTGCTTGGCGCAAGGGCGGGACGACCCGTCATTCACATGACATCACCGCAATAGCAAACCAATCCATACCAAATGGGCAAAATCAAGTCCCGCCCTACGTGTGTTCTTGTTCGAGAAGCCGCTTCATTCAGATATACCTCACAGAATAGATAAGAAAAAACTATTATAACTTTGTCACGTTTAAACGATGCCTTTTTAATTACTTTCTGAATATAGTCTCCATTCACGACTCCCTCTATCCGTGACTCTTCCTTAAACTTCCCTGCTTGCATTTAGCTCTTTTTCTCCCGTCGCCATGGACACGTGTGGGTGTTGCATATCGACTCCACTCGCTGTTTCTGTGTTATATGTTGTAGCAAACAAACCAAGACACAGTATACTACACACATCTTTCTTCTTTTCTCTCTCTCTCTCCCTCCCTCTATCTCTTTCTTTCTCTAAAGGTCCAGTTGCTAGGTAACAGTTAATTGTCAAGAAATAGTTACATGTGTTGCAATGTATTCTGTGATTGGCTGCTTGAAGGAAACGTGTATGAGAAAGAGAGAGAGAGAAAAGGGAATGAAAAAGAGAGTGGGGGAGTGAGACAGGAATAGAAAGAGTAGGTTTGTGAAATATTGAATTGCAAATGGTTTTAAAATAAACAGCTATTACTTTAAAAATAAAAAGCATGTATGACATTCTCATGATTAAAACCAGCTCTTGCACACAGGAATCAATAATCAGAATGATATGTTTGACATGGCTCGATGATGGGAACAGAAAAGAGCGATAAGTACTTTGCTTGCAATTTGTTCATGATGCGGTGAACCAGACGTATCCAGGGCAACACCAGTGGATAATAAGCTCTCATTCACGTTTCATGTACATTGTCACGAATCAAACCTAAGCTTGTGTAGAGCACATGAGAAACGAAGGAAAATTTGTCCTACAATTTTCATATTAACAGCATGAAAAACCAAATGAGATTCATATTTAGCACATGATGATGACACTGGGGGGAAAAAAGAACAGAAAAAAGGAGTGTCACCATTTCCTCAGATTCTTGCTGCTGGGAATGTATGGAAAAAGACAGAAGGACTATAAAGCTTGAGATCTCTCCCTTTTATTTTGTTTTTAGTCAACACTGTTTTGTACAAAGAGACAGAAGAATATATCTTAGCACTTTTCACACTGTGTCTGTATTCTCAATAGCTTAAGTATTGTGAAATGTCTCATTAAATTATTATTGTAGCCTTAACACATGTAATCTCTCTCTATACAAAAACAGAAAAAGAAACAATTTTTGTCATATTTACAGAATCTGTACAATTGTGATCCATAAGTAAGATTTAAAATAAGTGGTTAAAATACAAGAAAGACAGAATTGAAGACAACAACGGTGTAAATTTGTGTCTTAAATTCTGATTCTCGGATGCTATTAGAATGGCACTGTGCTCCTGGTCCAGTGGTCTAATAACCTTTTCCCCATGTGGCTATAAAAAATCTTCCAGACAAAAATGTATCTCAAACTTCAATATTTTAAATATTTGTCTTCATATATTAAAAGGCTATGGAAAGGGGACGTAATTATTTACAGCAGACATAATAGATAACCATTGCACTGTGCTCTGTTTCCTTTTCTCTCTCTCTCTCACACACACACACGCACGCACAAAAACCTGCACGCTCACACACATGCCCACTCTCACACAGAGGTAATCAAGCATATGATTTCAGATACACATACAATCATATGTGACGTACCTTACTGGGGAGGGCTCTAAAATGACAAAGCAATAAAATGGAGCCAAACTACTCAATCCTACCAGTCATCAAGGAAAAAAGAAAAGACTGTTATTAGTTCAAATGAGAATGAATGAGAAGGAGATAAAACACGGAAAAAACACAGAACATTGGCTACTTTCCCTCCCGCCCGTTTTATCCGCACCATCTCCGTTGTATATTCTGCGTCTCACACTAAACCTGTATTTATCAAATGATATTAGCATGCTTTTACAAGGCCACATCTTTAAAGTGTGAATCGAAATGAAATATAAAATTGGAAAGCTTTTCAGGAAGAGCAAAGGCAAATGTCCCTGACACTCACACACAATCACACAATACGTCCTCTACATACTGTAGTACTACTACAAACTATAGGCTTGACTCTCCATTACAAATACAGAGATAGACAGGAAATGCAATGGTCTAAGTTTGTCAACACATCTCTTGCTCTTAAAAAAAATGACACACTGTTATGAGATATCTTGTGAGATATCCTTAAAGGACTTACTAAATAAAAGAAAAAAGTAGACCAAGCATAAAAATAAATCTTAAGGGTAAAATGGTCCCATGCTAAGAAAGGTATTGTGAGAGCAAGTGAGAAAATCTTGTGAGACAAAAAAATGGCAAAATTAGCTTTGGACACAAAAATGGTCTTCCCATTACCTATTATGATTATTCCTGACAAACTATCACCCAGATTTTGATCATTTCCATGACAAGTTATTTTTCCATACATGTCCATTTTTCAAAGATCTTATCAGAATCAACACATCTATTGTATCACCCTGAACCTGTACGAAGCAACATATTGCATCCACAAAGCACAGGCATGATATCTAAATAGACATAAATGTATGAAACGCTAAAGATATGGCAATAAATAAGTAAAAGAAATGCATGCTCGTCTTAAACACAAACTTTCACACAAAGACAACTGAGTCAAAAAAGAATGGCAAAAAGTTAAGATAAAAATTCACAAATTGATAGCTATACATCAATTACAAACCAAAATTGTATAAATATTGTGCTTAAAGTGGAGATCTGTTTGGCTAACAGTTCGTTCACAAAGAAAATTTATAAACAAAATCTGCAATAAACACAACTAACTTCAAGTAAAGGATTTTTTTAAAATCTAAGCTGTGGGCCAAAAGTTAAAAAAAAGACGTTCAGACTGCGCTGCCATGAGTTCATTTGTGGCTTTGAAAATGATGGGGGGAAAAGTAAATAAATTCTTGCAACGAATCTCATGTTTATCCAATTAAATGAGTTTACTTGTTTATTGATTTAGGCAATTTAGTTAAATGATATGTTTGTTTTCGCCTGTGCCCATCCAGAATTCCTGAGAAATACCTCTGCTTGATATAAGTGGGTATTAAAACTGCAAATTAACTTCAAATGGATAGGGGGAATAACTTGAGTCATCCCTTCCATTATTATGTCTTAAGTTTTTTTTTTTTTAAAAGGACTTGGGGAATATAACAAAAATATCTAGAAAATTTCACTTCTGCTGTACAGGTGCAGTAAAGGATTGTATTAGCCTGGACAACAATCGGGAGGATATAGAAAAAATCTTAATGTTTATCCATGCCATTGAGTTTTAACTGATACGTTTTGCAGCAAAGTTGGATTGTTAACCTTCACTCTAATTCTTAAAATATCAAAACAAATATGGTAAAACATAAATCTGAAGAGTTACATCCTTTTTGTCTATTCACTGTACAAAGTGGAAAAAAGAATATTTACATAAAATGCAAGCATTTGCTGAGAATCTTGCAAAACCATACACACGGTGCACTGGTGTCTCCCTAAGGAAAGTACAGATAAGCATATCCAATACTAACTGCATTCTAAGTGGAAACAAATCCATGACACAGTTGTTATTTTACTGCTTGATCAAAGACTTCCTAAGAAATGGGGGACAGTGGAGAAAAATATGAAGTTGATTTGTGTTTCTATATTGTAGATAAACCCATACAACTGCAGCTCAACTCTCAGAGGATACTGTGCACTGTACAATGTTGTGCAAACCTCAAATATCATACGTTCCTATTAGTAGAACTTGTCAGAATTGTCATTTAACTGGTTTTCTTTAGAACCTGGTTCTCAAGATTAATACTATTATGAACACATTCAGGCTACTTTACGTCTCCTGGATATTCCATATCAGTGCTTATATCATAAAAGAAAGTTTCCACAATAATATGAATCATCCAATGACAAATCTGTGTGCAGTGGCCAGAAAGTTACCATGGCAATATGACCTGTAAATCTGGTATTCTGTACGTCTTGGTAAGGCACATAACGTGCTGTGTATTAAACCAATATTGTTCTAACAAACGGAACATTATAAAATAAGATGAAAAGAATACATTTCCTTCACAATGATATCTCAAGTACAGCTGAAGTACTTTGCAAATCATGCCTTGTACACACATTTCACAGCACTCCATACTGGTAAAATAAACTTGAATAACCAATAATAAAGAACCTTTATGGAATCCACGTTTGTCTACAAATCAATTAACAATCAAATTAGCTCAATTGATAAATCAAAAAAGCCTCCCGCAAAGTGGTTTGTTAACCAAGAACTGAAACTACAGTACAAATATATAACAGCATAAAACACCCAGAAACCAAGCCCAAATGGAACATCATAAACATTGTAATAATATATAATAATATTATTATCAAGAACATTATCAATACAATTATTGTAAGTTTTACCCTGTTGTTTAAAAAGAGTAACTGATTTCCATCCACAATTGTACAAAGGATTGTACACAGTTGTCTCCATCAGGATCGGCCGCTGTTTTGATGTTAGGAGCAGAGAAAAAGTGGGATATACAAAAAACGAGAATAAAAGAGTGGAATAAACAGGTCCCCCCCCCTAATCTCAACTTTTCGACAGTGGGCAGGTCCCCTCTCACTATTTACATACGTACGCTTGGCAGCGCATGATCCGTGTAACTTAATGAAAGCATGAGTCAGTTCCCTACACACGGTTTCCTCTTCTTTTTGTGAGCATGAAGGTACTAATTACACACTGCCTTTTCAGTTTTCTCTCAATCGTCATTCCGAATGTCCGTTGGCTTCTTTTCCACATTTCCATATGCTTCTGACTCCCATCTTCAGACATCAGACTCTATACTGGAAAGCTTCTCATAAACATGTCCGTTGCTCGATCCATTAAACGGTCTCTGTCCTTGACCCATTCCTAACCCATCCCTTGCTGACAGCAGCTTGTTGTTGCTAGGTCCTCCACCGTGGTGGTTGCCAAGAGGCCCGCCCAAACATAGCTCCTTGGGGAACCGAGGGGCCACATTGGACATCACCCCAGAAGTTGCGGAAGCAGGCAAATAGGAAGTCACCCCCATGGAGCCCCGGAAGTCAGCCCGACTGTTGTTGAGGAGCTGTTGCTGCTGCTGTTGTGGCGTCTGTTGCTGCTGCGGCTGTGCCTGCTGCTTTTTGATGTAGTATGATTTGGCGCCGTGTAATAGACACTGGTCGTCGCCGAAGGTTGGGATGAATGGGTTCTGGTTCACCTTATCTGGGTAGAGAGATTTAGACAAGGAGTAAGTCCCGACCCCTCGGGTACCGCCCACACCTCCTCCCATCATGCCTCTATCCCTGTCCCTCATGTCTCTCTCACCCACGGAGCGACGGTGCAACCCACCTTCACCCCCACGGAATAAGCTAAATGATGAACCCCCACCCTTCCCTCTGTCCCCAAAATATGTTGTCTCCCGCTCCCCTCCCGCATACTGCTCAAACATCTGGGCGTAGGGGCTTGCGCCTTCCATGTAGCGGTCTTTGTCTTTTAGGCTCACGCTTCGGGGTGGAGGAAGCATTGACGCTCCGCCACTGCCTCCAAACCCACCCATCCTGCCCGCCCCTTCCTTCTGCAGCTCTACAAATGTGTCATAAGAGTGCTGCCTGCGCAAAACCTTACCACCTGGGCCAAATTTTCGCCTCTGTACCTGGGTTTGGGCCCCTGTGCCTCCCCCTGCCTTTCCGCTCTCCAGAAGGTGCTTGCCCCCAATTTGATCCATGAGGAGGTTGTTGTCCTCACTGATGTCATACAAGTTGCCCGGTTTCTTGCATGAATCACACCGCTTGCAGGAGGCTGAACTAGGGCGGCTTGAGATTTGTCCACTCCCTCCACTGGATCCCCCAACTCCCCCAGCAGCTGGATAGCCCCCGGCCCCGCCTCCCCCATGCATGCAAACTGGCTTGCTTCCTCCACTTCCAACCCCTCCACTGTGGCAATTGCGGCATTCCCAATCCCCTCCAGCCAACCCTCCTACCCCTCCGATGCCCTTTTCCCAGCATGCATGGCCCTGTTGCCCAGGTGATCCTCCTCCCATTCCACCCTTACATTCTGTCTTCTTGGATTTACCTTTCAGGAAATCTTCCATGGGAACCAAACTAGTGCACGCTCCCCCAGCACCACTGCTACTAACTACTCCACCGCAACCGCCTCCGCCCAGTCCCACTCCTCCACCCATTCCTGGAGCATCACTTAAATCCAAATGTTCCCATGGAGATGCCCCTTCCTTGGCACGAAACTGGTCCACATAGAAGTCCCTCAAATTATCTTTGTCTCTGAATAGATAGGAGGTGCAGTTACCACCTCTCTGGCTCTTGCGCTCCACGGGTGGAGTGGCTGATCGGTGTGCTTGTGTTGCTGGATGATGGTGGTGATGATGGATAGTGTGGTGGGGGCGTCTCCTGAAGCCAAGCTCAATCTCATCCTGCTCACGGCGAGACTTGGCAGAAGCTGGTCTCTTTTTTAGGCTGTCCCTGTACTGCTTGCGCCGTTTGCCGTGCCCTTCAAGGTTCCCGTAGGTCACGGTGTGAGTGGAAATATCAGACACGTCGGATCGAATGTTTCCATCATCCCCTCCCGATCCCACCCCACCACCCCCACAGTACCTGTCATGTCCTGCAATAAACCCTGAACTGGATGCCCCACCCTTGAAGGAGAACTTTCCGTATAGATCGGGCAGGCCAGACTTGAAGCTTGACTGGGTTGGGTGACCTGCAATGAGGTCAAACTTTTCCCTGTTCCGATGTGTCAGCGACTGCCGTGGCTGAGTGGTGAAGATGGGCGCTACCCCTCCCCCTAAACTGTCACAATCGTACCCACCCTCCAATGAACTGGCACTCCCTAAGCTACGAGGTCGGTTAGGCAGGGGACCCGACATACCAAGAGCCAGTTCGGATCCCGTGCCCCCATGGTGGTGTAGGTAATGATCCTGGTACAGGTTGCTGTCCTTCAGGTGCAAGTTCCCAAAAGTCCTCTCCACTTCGCTTACATAGTCGCTGAACATGTTGTCCTCTGGCAGGTATGGTGGAGGCTTGCAGTCTGCGTGGCCTGCTAGGCTGCGCCGGTGTTCACTGATGTCATAAACGGCTGACTCACGATGGCTGTAGTCCAATGCGCTGTTGGGTGAACCATTGACCCCAGGCACAGAGGTCATGTTTTTGGCAGTACGCAACAAACGGAGAATGTTGGAGTGGGTGTTGTTCATGTTCATGTTCATAGTGGCTGATGGTGAGTTAAGGGCTGATTTGTTCTCTTCGATCTGAACACCATGGATGCAACTGTAGATGCCCTGTTGGACATAAAATAAGGGGAAAGCAAAAGCAAAGGAAAGGAGAAGAAGGAACAAGAAATGTGGGATTAGATTAGTTTAATAAAGTTTAATTAGCAGCAAACATGTCCACAATTCTGATGCAAAGTTCAAGTCAAACCTTTCAAGGCTAAAGGTCCATTCATAACAAGGACGATAACCATATAGTTCTAAAATTCTTAAAACATTCTCAATATTACAAGAAAAGCAGAGTTCACACCACAGCTGTAACGATGACGGCACAGAGAAACAATATCATTGGAATCACATTAAGAACAATTTTGATCAGAATCCATCCTGCTGTAAAAATCTTGAACATTTAAGTGGCTGACATGCATGGGCTTAGAATAAACAGAACAACAACATCCTCTGTTGTGGACGCTAGTATAGTTATCTTTCTTGGTGTGAACAGGCCTTAATTCCCTTCAAGTCTCAAAGTTTTTATAGTTTTTAAGTATTTATGTTTTCAAATTAGTTTTGTAATTACTGTTCTGACTGTCTTCTTTATGCTGTGGTTTAGTTTTATAAGCCTGATGGTGGAAAAATTAATTATTACACATTTTAAAAACATTCAGGGATTTCCTTTATCACATCATGTTTAAAATTAACTGTGTATCCATCACTGTCTTTAACCTTTTGACATTATAAATACAAGAGGAGAAAAGGCAAAATGAGGGCATAAAGAGATGAAAGGAGAGAGAGGAAAGCAGAATGAAATAAGTTTAAGAGAGAGAAACGACAGGGGTGAAAGAGGTTGTGATTGATGGTGACAGGGTTGCAGTTAACTCTGTGGTTTTGACTGCCTATCAATGTCTTCAATCAATGTGATTAAAATTCAGCTGACACCAATGTGTCTACTCCTCTGAGTCTCTCCTTCATCACTGCCATGACAAATTAATTACGCAATATTGTAATAAACCTCTTCAGCTCATTCACCACGATGCAGATTTACTAAATTTTAATCCATTTATCTGTGTAGTTTTGGCAGTATTTTATCAAACTAATTTCTTAATGGCAAATGTGTTATTGTGAGGCTGACTGGGAGTCAAAATACTTTACATTATCGTATCTTATTTATATTGGGTGCTTCCATTTATATCCATATTAATAAGTTGTGATTCCACTAAAATGGAATGTCTTTTAAAATTTTATAAAAACTTTTTATAACAAATAATTCATGAAACACATGTGGAACAAATCGAATTCTCTTCAAAACATTTCAAAGGCTAAAGGTTACTCTTCTACTGGCGATCCGTCCCTCCAGTGAGGCAACATGTCAGAAATGTTTCCTGTCTCGCTCTTAGTCACGCTTAGTGTCTATCCACTCCTGTGTATTTTTTCTCTCTTCTCTTTATGTTCCTCTTATCTCCTTTACCTTCTGTCTTTTTTTAACTCAGGTCAACCTTCCCAGTGTGACTCTTATTCTCATTCATCTCCTGACCCTTCAATCCGATTGGGTTGGAACATATTCTCTATTCAGTGTTATCTCATTTATTTTTCTCTTTCCTTCTTTCTCTTGAGAGGTGCCATTCTCTCCCATTTTTTCTTTTGCCTTTCCCCCTCTATTTATTTTAGATTCTTCTTACCCCCACCACAGCAACACTGCTTTAACTAGTGTTCAAACACGCATCTACATCTCAAAGGAACTATATCTAGTAATAAAATCGGTTTGCTGTGTCTGTATTTGTAACTGGGGAAACCGATACAAATTGCTAACAGACCAATATAGTAATAATTTTTCCTGTTAGCCTTAATAATTTGTGAACTCAGGTATCATTGAGTCACTTGCCAGCTTGGTCAGATAAACTGATATTTATTCCCTCTGTGCTCATCCCAGACATTATGTGGGTCATGGCAACACTCCAAATTGCTTGAGGCACGATTTGATGTCCGAGTTCCAGACTCGGTCCTGGAGGGCCGCTGTCCTGCAGAGTTTAGCTCCAACCCCAATCAAACACAGCTGAACCAGCTAATCATTGTCTTACTAGGTCCTATAAAGGCATTGATTAGCTGTTTCAGGTGGGTTTGATTAGGGATGGAGCTAAACTCTGCAGGACAGCGGCCCTCCAGGACCGAGTCTGGGGACCCCTGAATAAGAGACTGCTACTTTGGCCTACATCAGAATGAAACTAAACTGAATGTACTCTTTTCACAAAATACACCACATTTGCCACAATTATTCCCTCCTCAAATTAAATGTAATCATCATCCAAAAGTTTAAGCATTGAGATCTAATGCTTCTAATGTAAATTAAATGCTTGTACATTTAAAAAAAATAAAAAAAATAAATTGCACTTTTTACACAGCAAACTCTTTTTCTTAATCAGTATATTTTTGTTGTTTCCAGTAAAAACACTTAAACATCCTTAAAATACTAAATTCAATCAAGTGCCAAAATGAGCCAATTGCATAAAATTATGTTCTTATGTTCATAATGTAATTACATTCAAGATACATTTATTGAAATATATATATATCTTAATATTTCTCAGCTAAATTAATCTTGTTTTAAAGTTGGTATGGGTTTTCTAAATGCATATTAAATGCTTTACCATCTTACCATGTGGATATGTTTATTACATTTTTTTTATTTAAAATTTGACCAATCAAAATGTCACAACTGGATCTTCCGGTGAAAATGACATGCCTTCTTGCTGCATTCACTCCCTGTCATAATTACCATAGGCTCGAGATTACAACGTTATTTGGAGCTGTCCTCGGATTGGGAATTATACGGTGACGCTATCAGTCATTCAATTGGTAAAAATGTGCTTGTCATTTTCTTTTTTTGTAAATATAATTTATTCTATTCTCACCAGTGTTCAGTCAGTTTTGACATATTAAATATGCATATTTGTGATATTTTTACGTTTTATAAAGGGCATTTCTCCTATAATCTTATTAAATATAGGCTATGCTTTAGCTTTCATTTTATATTAATAAATTTGATCTATTAATTAAATAAAAACAAGACACTATTGGGCTGTTACCAATCAAATTAAATAATTTACACTGAAAAATTACAACTGTTTTAAATAATGAGATTGTTTTGAGTAGGTAATTGTATTTTTGATTTAAAAGATTCATTCAAAACGCTGAATCATTCAGTAACACACTGTTGCTGTGAAATTGCCCCTTAAAAAAATTAAGTTCCCCGGACAAGCGGGTAAGTCTTAATGTCGAGCCCTGCGGTGGTACAGCGGTCATGTGGTACAAGTAGGCACTCTCAGAAAAGTTCCATTTTACAAGCTGTAATTACGAGCTCTGTAACAGAGTGAATGCTTTTTTTACAAATTGAAACCTCGAAATTACGGTAATTCAACATAGCGTGAATGCACGTTCTCTCTGGTGACATATGCAGGACTTCTTCGCCCCCTGCAAGCTTACGTTCATCTGCTTCCACTTTGAATGTAAGACCCACATCTCAAAATCCAAATCAACAACCGAGATGCATAGTCCCCAGCCTACTTTGTCCCTTCCTAACAATCCACCACATTTGGATGTACATCACACATTATGGAAAAAAAAAGATCTTTAGGTACTTCCGTTTCATTGCAACTTTAAGGATAGAAAATATATTTTTACTGGGTGGCAAGACAAAGACACCAATTAAGAAAACGATTTGCAGTGTAATATCTTTCTTACCTGTGCTCTATCTCCAAAGCTTTAAGACTTTTGAACTTAATAGGCTCCCGAATAATATCTGGGTCAACCCTTGTGGTTGTTTGCCTGCTGATCAAAAGTTCAAAAGTAAACCTGCCACTCACCCTGCTGATGGAGAAGGTCATGCCGGGCTTGCCCGAGCACACACCCATGAAGCAGAATCGCAGTTGCCAGTAGAAGAGGTGTTCTGCGATGAATGTGATAAGGGACAGGGCCATTGCAGCTCCCAGCATGTAGAACACACCTGCCATGTTGTCTACATCCAGCTGACTGCTCATCACCTCATTTTTCTCATTGTGGCAGATGCCAGTCAGCCACAGGGCCTCAAGTTCCTCCATCTCACCTAAAAAGAAACAGGAAAAAGATGGCTAATTTCTAAAGTTGCGATTGTTTGCGTGTAAGAAAAAGAGAGCGGCTGTTTGTAAACCTTTACCTTCTGCCTCTCCCGTTGTGTGTTTATGGGCTTTAAGAGCGCTTGAGCGTTACAGTTACCGTTAGCAGATAGGTCTGTTTACTTTGTCTATCCGTGGCAATTTTAGCAGTGCGTTCATTTAGAGCCCCCACAAAACTGCACACAGTAAACAAATTACGGCCCCTGCGAAGTGTAACATTTGTCATGATGGATTAATCCAAACTCGTACGCACTGAAGCTCTCTTCTCATTAATGATTGCTTATGGGAGTCACTTGAGATTTGGTTCCCAGCTCTAATAAGGGCCCTGAGGGGTCTGACATCCCGCACAGGAGACAGGATCAAACTCCAAAACACCATTAGGTGTCCTGCAGGTCTGTCTTTAGGGACAAATGCAGATATACACAAATATACTAAAAAACACACACATGCAAAATATTTTATCCACTCGGAGGTTGAATGGAAGTGGCAGTGGGAACTTTACCTGGTGACTTAAGCCTTCAAATCCAAAAGTGAGGGTGAATGTGTGCGCGGGTGTTTGCATGCTGTGCTGGTGCATTCATGTGTACCTACATGTATATGTCACCCAGTTGATGCCTTCCCAGTGTACTTTTGAAATAACACAATAGCCCCATTGACACTTACAAATAGGACTCCTGGATCATATGCTGGCTTATATAACAACATGTGATAGACCCAACCGTACCTCTACATGCCATACCACTGTCAGTATGCCGAACTAAGGTGCACTGCCTGCTTGTCAATATGCATATGAACGCTCACTGTGCCACTAATCTATTCTAACGTGTCCTGCTTGTGTGACATACCCATGCATGTGGAATCACTAAGTATGGGATATATATTATATAAATCTATCTAGATGCCAATCTGATGCCCATATATCTATAAGCTCTCCTTACAATCTATCCTGAATGTCTAAAATTAATGAATGTATGGGGTTGCATAGGGCATGTTCTGCATGTGTCTTTGGATGTGTTCCAAACAGCCTGTCATCTCAGATGCTGTTTGGGGAAGAGAGGATGATTTCCAGAAATGGCCTCTGGATCTGGATTACTAGCAGGTTCTAAAGGAAAGCTCTCAAATCAAAATGAATTAGAAATGTGCAGATCTATTGCCGTTACAGTACAGCTATTACAGCTACTTGGTGCACTATATTAGTACACTATTTATAATTTAGTACAGCTACTGCTACATTAAACTGAACATACACTACTAAATATTTTTTAGTAAAACATATATATATATATATATATATATATATATATATATATATATATATATATATATATATATATATATATATATATATATATATATTTGAATATATATTTTACAATTTCAGCATAATTTCTCCAATCTTTAATGTCACATGTTCCTTCAGAAACCATTCCAAGATACTGATTTGAACTCAAGATACAGTTGGGCTGCTTTTATGTTGTTGTTTTTTGCGGAAACCATGATACTTAGGATTCTTTGATACACCCATTTGTAATACAATTATATGATCTATTTAAAAAAATCACAAATGCAAAGTAATAATGCATTGTGCAAATATGAACAAATCCTTTGGTTTGACACTGTATGTTACGGCGTTAAGCTTTGAATCACCTGTAATATGAGATCAATTCTTAATGATTTGATGAGGACAGTAATTCAATATTAGCTTTATTGTGCTTAAACAGAATGTGATTCTCACACAAAGGAAGCTCTGAAAAACAGGCTGCCATATTTTCACACATCTAATACCATTTTGTGTGGCATTCTTGTTGGCGTACTAACAGACAGTGTAGGCACTTGTCATCTCTTGCCAGGTATTCTTCAAAACTGTTTGCCTTGAGGGCACATTGAGAACCATTTAAAGAAGAAGTGAATGAAGTAAACATCTCAAGCTGTGAATTCTCTACACATTCACGCCACTTTTGTGAACAGCATTTCAGTGCAAAAACCTGTCTGATTCACTAACCACCACCCACAAGCCATTTTAACCAGGCACTGTCTGTTAAATGTTATAGCCTTCCATCATGCAAATTGTGCTTAGCAAAATGTTGGGACTTTTTTAAGAATCATAGATGATAAAACAACCCAGACAATACAGATTAATTCTTAGTGAATTTCCCCTAAATATTTTGTGCAGATTACAGGGTCCCTACACATTTTCAATGAAAAAATCCCATACTTTCCCAGACCAGTAAATTACTAAAAATGAAATTCCATACTTTTCCAAACTAATTTATCACATTCATCCAATGCAATGACAAATAAAACAAAAGTAAATAAATTAGACAATATTTACCATCTCCAAAAAGCTGCAGAATGGCGAGGTCCACTGCCCTCTTCCAGCCTGAGTCTTTCTGAATGGCAATGCCATACCCTGTAGTAGCAAAGATATAACCACTGCCAATGGTCACCAGTTTACAGCCCTCATCGCGTCCGGCCATGTAGTTTAAGACCGCTGCATCGTAGATAAATGCATCCAATTTACTACATAGGAGGAGAGAGGAGTAATATGTTAGAATGCCAGTAACTCCTAGTCAAAACCTTATTCTTATTTTCAGTATTATTGATTAGGACTAGATGGAGGCAGATGATTCGCTGTGGCGACCCCTGAAGGGAACAACCGAAAGAAGAAGGAATATTTTCAGTATTTTTGATACAATAGTATAGTTTTTTTGTATAGTATAGTAATTTTCTGGTTTCATTAAAAATTGTATTACAATTTTAGTAATTTTATTGTGTTTTTGTCTCTTTATATTAGTTTTTTTAAAGGTCCCATGATGTGGATTTTTTTTATTATTTGTATAATGTTTCCTGAGGTGTACTTTTATTGCTAGAATGATTTTTACAGCATAAAATGTCATAATTTAGAAATAAAAGGCATTTTTCTATTCTGATTTTAGCCCTCTGGCTGGAATGCTCGAAGGGGCGTGTCTGCTGTGAGACTTCAGTGTAAACACCCACTGTTGTGATTGGCTGACATCTTTGCATTTGAAATGCGTATTACATGTGCAACCCTTCTCCAATATTTTTACTACATTTTTTTTACTACTACAGCTGTCGAGATTAACCAATCGTGAAAAAGTTGATTATAGCATTATTTTTAGATCTTTTCCCATCACATGAAAGGCTGTAGTGATGAGCATTGGGCTTGATTCGCTGATGCATAAACGGTATTAAACGATTTACAAAAAAAATCTGTGTGAACTTGAATAGTTAGCTAGACATCAGAAATCACTGATCACAGATCAGTAATGAACACTGTTACTCACTGTTTGTGGCAGGGGTGTCTAATCCATATCGTAAAAGCCTGTGCTGACATTGCTGACAAAACATAAACTGAATCCATTTTTTCCAAATTGTCTATATATATATTTATTAAGTTTCATTTTATTTAGTTTTAGTTATTTTAGTACTTAAACTAAAAGAGATATGTTGCCTTGGCAACTAGCTGAAATAAAATTGTGTTTATTTTATTAATTAAGTAATTGAAATGTATTTTTAATGTAGTTTTAAGTTTAGTTAACGATAACAACCCTGTGCTAAACAAAGATGAGTAAAAAAATTTAGAGAAAGAGTGTTTAGATAATTCTTGTGTATAATCATATATATAATTTATGAGCTTTAATGATGGAAAAAAAATTACATAAAAATAAAATAAAAAAAGATTTGCCTCACCAAAGGGCCATTTAAAACAAACTGAAGTCAATATATTGAGGTATTTAAAAACAAAGTGAAAGATGCAAAAGAAATGAGGACTTACTGATGTCTCTAGCTTTAAATAATATGTGACCCTGGACCACAAAACCAGTCATAGGGGTCAACTTTTTGAAATTGAGATTTATACATGACATGAGAGCTGAATAAATAACTTTTCATTGATGTATGGTTTGTTGCGATAGGACATTTAGATAGGATAGATAGAATATTTGGCCTAGATACAACTATTTAAAAATCTGGAATCTGAGGGTTGCGAAGAGCTACATTAGCAAAGATTTCAAACAAACGTTGTCATTATGAATTTTGAGGAAAATAATGAATTGAATCCATTTTGGAAAAAGTCTGTAACAAAATGTGGAAAAAGTGAAGCGCTGTGAATACTTTCTGGATGCACTGTATGACTCCCTCAGTAAAATGTTTCACACAAAATGTATAATAGTTTTAAAATATGTTTAAAATGATGTACGCTCATGCAGGCTCCTAGTGAACACTTTTTTAAATGTAGCTTTTACATAAAGCGTGTTGCATCCTATGAGCTGCAATGCTGAAATCACATGACCAGCTAAAACTATATACTTTATCCTGGTAACTAGGTTACTAAGTAACTAAGTTATTATAAGTCCAAGATGACTGTCATATTAGCCAGCACAAAATAAACAAATGATTAGACCACTTCATAAACCACAGTTAGAAACGGAGAGCGGGGCACAACCTAACGCTTTTTGACTTTCTCAGTTTATGTAAATCCACATGGGGTTCAGAGTATTTATTTTTTCCCACATTCATTTCACACGTCTAGTACAATTATGTAGATTTGTTTCATTAATACACTGTATACTTTTTTCTTGATTTAACCTAAAATAATAGAAGTGAAATGTGACAAAATGCCCCATAGGTGGGGTACATTGTAACATGTGAGGGGACCAAATGACTATGATTTGATGATTTTATAAATAAAATGTTACCTGATATAATCAAAAAAATATTTAAGACAAACTAAAATATTTTGTCAATAAAATACAATTATTCACTTTTTCAAATAAAATAAATGGTGTTTTTTAATAATAAAAAAAAACCTACTTTATGAGTACTTTATGATCTACTTTACCAAAAACAAAAACACAGCTATACAGCATAGATCAAAACATAATACTAATTGATATTTTCTGAACATTGACTCTCAATAATTATTCACCCTTTTCTCATGGTTTTCTCAATATAATTCATAAAACTATAGAATATAATAGTGTAGTTCTAATGAGGGCTCATTGTAACGCAGTGTTACAACGTACCCCATCTGCACAACTGGGATTTAAACCATGGCTTCTGCTGTTTAGATCAGTATTAAAAAAATTATTTCAACTGTTAAATAACAGATATAAGATTCAAATAATGATCCGATTTGTCTGCTTTTTAATAAACAAAAAAAGAGATGAAAAAATAACTTAAAAAAAGCAATACATTTTGAACTTTTGCTATGGTTAAATAAATGTTCAGTGAATTTTTTTTTTTCTTTTTTTGGCACAATTTTTTCTCTATATATTTTTAATATGGGCAACGGGTAAATAAAAAAAAACCATGTACGTTACAACTAACCCTGAATTAGGTTATGCACCGCTTAGCCCTACTGATAATATAAAGGACAAAGGACCACATTCATGTTGAATCATTCTTCTACCAATCAGCATCTCCAAACAAAGTCCCTCCAGGAAGCCTCATTTTGATGCTATTATCAGTCCAGAGTTCATCCACCCACTCACACCCTGTACTTACTGCTGTCATACAAGCGTTTAATCTCGCTGTCTTGCCCTCTTTTTCTCTTCTCACCCTTTTCATACAGATATCATCTCTATCATCTCTCTCTCTCTCTCTCAATCGTGGTCTTTTTTCGTTCTCACCCCGTCTTCAGGCTGTGGAGCGCCTCGTTTACGTTTTTCTGGTGGAAGCTGGTCATATAGCTGTGCATCTCCTTGTAGTTATTCCTTATGTTTCTCTCTGTGCTGCCATTGGGCACAGTACCAAACCGGAACGGAGGGGAAAAGTCATTCGGATGTTGGAACTTGATAAAAGAGAGAAAAATAAATGGATGTAACTCATCAGTGTCCACATTGTCAATGAACACTCAAGGGGCAAAGTGTGAGAAGAGGTGTCATTTCAGAAAAGATACAACAGATCTCTTTTCTCCACCATGCATAATAGAACTTTTTCCTGTGTAAACACAAGGACTATGTTCTCTAGACACCCAAAGCTTTGCCAGGCATAAAAAGTAAACCATGACTTAGAGTAAAAAACAAAAATCTCACCACATCAATTATTAAATGGGCTACAGCACCCTCTCAGAGTCAAATCTTGTTTTCTGTTTCATAGCGGCTGGCTAATTCACATTAGCCCACTTTTTTCCACGCAAAGATGACAGAAAAACAAAAACAAATCATCACGAAACCAGTCAGCATGTGGTTGCCCAAATATGTCATCAGTCATTTGAGGATCATAAACAGTAGTATTAGGATCTCATAAGCAAAACTGTGCAGTGTAAGCATGCATGGATTCACATACTCGCAGGTAAGGACATAAAATGGCAAGGTAAAACATTTTTTAAAGGTGAATTGTGAAAAAAGTTATTTCAGTAGTCACAGATACACCCATGCTTAACCATTGACACATCAGATCTCTCAAACAAAGCAACGTTTTTAAACTTAAAACCTACAAATGCCCTACAGCTGTCTCTGCACGTTAAACAAGAACACATTATAACACAAATTACACAGTGCACCTTAAATATTGCATCATTTATCGGCTAGTCTGTGCGAATTAACCTTAGCTGTTCAACACCAAGGATGAAGTAGAGTCTGGTGTATGAAGTCAAGTCACGTTCAGTTCAAGGCAGTCAAGGCTTATTATATCCTTAAAGCTGGAATTGGTCTAATTTTTTGACAGTAGGATAAATGAGATCAATGAGAACTATATTTTTAAGAACAGCTTTTTCCTATGATTCAACTTCTGCACATGCTGCTGAATTCGACCAATAAACACTCTTACCTTTTTATCACTCAGGCCAGTCACCTGGTCCACATATTCCTCTTGAATCATAAATGCGGCCAGGTTGGCAGTGTAGCTGGCCAGGAAAATCACAGCGAAGAAGGCCCAGACTGATACCATGATCTTGCTAGTAGTGCCTTTGGGGTTCTGCACGGGCACAGAGTTATTGAAGACCAAACCCCAAAGTAGCCAAATCGCTTTTCCAATGGTGAAGGAGGGACCGCCAGGCTCTGGGTGTGTGTAAAGGTAAAGAAATTGAAATGGGGAGTTATTATATTATAATTTAATAGGAATCAGAGAGGAGTAAAAGGGCAGATGAAGAAAATGGCTGTCCATAATAAATAGACATAAATTAACTATTCAGTTTTGATTTCAATCAAAAGAATCAATACTATTCAGAGAAGCAGTACATTGCTGAGCGTGAAACCAGCTAATATAAAATCGAAAGATGGACATAATTGGCCAATTTCTATATATAAAATTCAGTGAAAAACTGAATTTCAAGTCCAAGCCTAAGGCTTTTCGCCATCTTTTACCATGGATTTACTGTTGTAACACTAACTTCGCCATGGTGTAATAATGGATATTATAAATATTATTAATGTAGTAAAGGAGTAATTGAATATAATTACAGTATTTTTTGTGATTAGCTACAGTGTTTGTACATTTATACTAAATGTATTTAGGCTACTTATTTTATACAAATACCATATAAACCATATAGTTACATTTTACCATGGCATTGAGGCACTATATGTGGGGTTTAACTGTGGTTATCATGATTTAAATATATGCTACTTTGGAACACCAATAGTTCATTTTAATAAAACTCAAAACAATCAGAATATTTAAATTTCACCATATAAAAATAAGATTTTTACACATGTTGCCGTTTTTGTTAATGAACATAAATGTGCATCTGCATTCTAACTCAGGCTACTGCTACTGTCAAATGTGCATTTCTAAGAGACAGAACACAGTACTATTAATATTTGCAGCCTGGACTGCAAACTGTGCCGAAGATATGAGTTTTATGACTTGAAACAATATCACATTTAGAAACAGGGTTGTTATCATTAACTTTTTTTTTTTAAAGGGGTGGTTGCATGTGATTTCACTTTTTTAACTTTAGTTAGTGTGTAATGTTGCTGCTTGAGCATAAACAGTATCTGCAAAGTTACAGCGCTGGAAGTTCAATGCAAACGGAGATATTGTCTTTTAAAGTTATGGCAGTTTATTGCCATAAAAAAAAAGAAAAATACATTTGGCCATCTAACCAATCTAAGCCCATTGCGTTTTTCAGAGGGGTTGGCTTCATAGAAGCTGGAAGCAGATGAGCCGTTCAAAGGACAGTGGAGACAGCGGTGTGGAATAAAGGTCAAATATAAGAAAAATACAGCGTTTTAAAAAAAAGTTTTAAGTCTCCACCCCATAAACACTACCAAGCCTAGAAAAAAAACACGGAACCACCCCTTTAAAGATTATTACAATTTTACAGTGGTGGCCAAAATTATTAGAATTAGATTGGCATTTGTGAGTCGTCTTATTGGGCCTGGATTTATTTTCCAAGAGGACAATGACCTGAAACATTCTTCTAACTATTGCCGGGACTACCTGCGACAGAGGGAATCTGCTGGAACATTGAAAATGATGGACTGGCCCCCTCCAAGTCCAGACCTCGACCCCATCGAGCACATTTTGGGGTGAGTTGGAAAATAAACTGGACAGATCTATTGTACATTCAAAGGAAAGCCTTTGGCTTCAGTTGCATGGGATAACCTTGTTGTTGAAGTTCTCAGAGGAAATAGATTGACACTATGCCAGAGAAATGTGCTGCTGTAAATGCTGCAAAAGGTGGACATTCCAAATATTAAAGTTAAAAGTGGATAAAAACAGTACCACTTCATCTGATATTTGATGGTCAGAGCAACCATCATTCAAATTAAAATCATGTTTGAGAGGCAAAACTGTCAATATTTTCAGATTCTTCTAATAATTTTGGCCACCAAGGTATTAAGGCAAGAAAATATGACTTGAAAAATGAAAAATGTAAAGAATTCAAAACTGTGAATTTTTGTTTGTCGTGTACTGACAATAAAGAGTATTTTAAAATCTGTAAAGTAACTGTCTGGATTTTCTACAACTTTTACTCAGGAGCAAAACTTTAAACCTTTAAACTTGAAAGAAAGATTTGACATTTATTGTGATAATTATTGATAGCGACTGACTTATTGTGATAATTTTTTTTGGCCATATTGCCCAGCCGAAATACACACATTTATATATTTTTAATTTTTAATAATATATTATAATATATAAACAAATAAATACATATACATATATTTTCACACACACACACACACACACACACACACACACACACACACACACACACACACACACACACACACACACACACACACACATATATATATATATATTTAAATGAAAAAAGCATATTGTACTGTAAACAAAATATATTATAAAAAGACTGCAATAAATATATTTATATTAATTTAAAGATGGCTAGAAAATGAAGACATAAATCTATATATATCTATATCTATCTATATCTATCTATATATATATATCTATATCTATCTATATATATATTATATATATATATATATATATATATATATATATATATATATATATATATATATATATATACCACATGTTATATGTGTGTTATGGGTGCTATAAGGGTGATAGATTTAAATGTGTGTGCAGACCTCGTCCATCTGCCAAGCAGCGATTATAGCCAACAGGACTGAAGTACTCAAAGACGAAGACAGCCACGGCTGAAACTATCAACAGCATAACGAACATCATTACCCAGACATCAGCGCTGAAGGGCTCTGAGAGTAACAAAAAAAAAAGAAAGAAGGGAAGACAAATTATTAATGAAGAGTGCACTTGAATGTGGAATTGTATCTTGAATCCCGTTACAATGTGTATTTAGTACTTACCTAAAAAGGCAGAAGGAGACACTGTGCCATTGCTACGAGAGACCATGACACTAATCCCTGTCTCTATGAAGGGCACGGAGAAGTCAATGACCTCTGACCTCTCTTCATTTATGGTCAGGGACCCAACTGCCATGTGGGCATTCTTAAGCACCACCTAGACATGGCGAAAAGGGACAGTTATGGCCATCTTCTGTACTAGTCTAGGCATGCCACAATTGATTGGGGGGTAACAGTGTGAAAAGAAAAAGGTGAAAGACAGATAAAACAGGAACTAGTGAATGAGAAAACCACGAAGAAGAAAAAAACATGACTGCAAGATCAAGGATAGCTAAAATCAGGTTACTTCCTACACTGGGTCGCAGTAGCTTTTAATAGCCATTTCTCCTTCTTTTCAACCTTTCCCTAATCACTACTTCCCCAAACCCATCACTTGTCCAGGTATATTTAGAGTTACACATAAGAGGCCTCTGGTGATATAGGAAAATGGGACAAAATAGAGTTAATAAGGTGGTTGTCTACATCAGGACTACTCAAGGGGCCACAAAGCCGGATCCCTTTAGCCTCCAGGGCCACACTCCTAATTTTTTATAGTGCTTCTGTTATATTAATGAGGCTACTGAGTATTACAACTTACACAGCCACACATAAAAACTAAATGGCTTCCATTATAATCAATGAAGCTGTACTGTAAGCGCTCGTCTGTGGCACGGTTTGCAGAGTGGACTATAGATTTCCGCTTGGTGTCAGATCTTTCAAATTGCACTGTGGGTTTACCATGGTGTACAGCAGAATCTGGAAAAACATGCGGGCCACAAAAGGCCCTGCAGGCTGAATGTTGAGTAGTTCTATTCCATATCCTGTTTCCTTTCTCTGTCTTTTCAAAATATGAGACAATTTTTTTGCATATTTGTTTGAGTTTGTGTTGCGTTATAGCATCTATCTCTGAGCATGAACATGTCTTGGAGCATCAGATCTCGTAAAGACATTAAGTAAACATAAAGCAAGCTACTAAAAGTCTGCGACTCCAAATGTGGTGCAGTTCTGAGAGTATTCATATGACTAGGACCGAAAGGGAACTGCATAACATTCATTCCAACTGTGGATTTACATATGATCCGGTAACTCATATTATTTCTCATCTGAATTAATGCACCAGCTGTATTTTCCCTTGGGCTTGTGCAAACTCACTTGCTCACATTTTCTCTCTCTTTCATCTGTTCTTGTCATGAGAGATAGTGTTCAGATTTTCATTTTTTGAAAAATAATACATAATCAGGAGTCCATAGAGCCGTGTCCAAGTGGTTATTGCACATTATCTTTAACTAAAACCATTTTTGTTGACATTTTCATCACTTGAATAAATAAATAAAAAATCAATAAAAAAATGTAATAAAATAGCAACGCAACATTTCCTGATCTGGTTCGCCCCTTTTAATCACAACATTTGCAGGTCATTTAACAACATTTCTTAAACTCTTTTGATCAAATTATTTTTTTAGCATACCGATAGTGTGGAAACACATATAGTCTAGAAATCTAGACGCACCCTAGCGGCAGCAAATATAATCTGCCCGCGAGTGTCGTCTAGCAACTCTTAATACCCTTCAGAGCTGTAATCGCCAAACTCTTGCCGGGCCAATCACATCGTGTATAGAGTCGGCGGGCGGGGCCATAATGACGACGGCCGTGTTGCGCTCGTGCTTCTAGTAAACACAGAAACTGGCGAACGGCGGTCTTTCGAATCAGCTTTGACCGCGACTCTGGAAGACTTGGAGTTAAGCTTTTCTCTGAGAAAAGAACAAAGAACGGCCCTGAAGTCATTTTTAAAAAAGGGAAGATGTGTTCGGAGTTTTGCCGACCGGATACGGCGAATGTTTAATCTATCAACAAGCTCTGTTTCACCTTCGTTGCTCTGGTTGGTGGTAGCGCTATCCTATCGCGTGCAGAGGGCGTTTGAAAGAAAACCTATTATCCCGCCCCTCGGATTGAGCCCTGTTAATGGTGAGGTTCCAGACCAAACATCTTAATGTGGGTCTGGCTTGTCAGGCTACCTCTCATATGCAATAAGGCAGAATAGGTAGAAAATTGATCCAGCAAGCTAAACAGCATATTCAAACCCATACTCTAGGTGTTTGATGAGAATCAGCTGTATTCTTACTTAAAGCATTTTGAAACTAACCTCTCCAACCATGCCATTCCATGTGCCGTTGATCTTTTTGCCATGCTTCCCATTGGTCACCAGGTAGAGATCGTAGGTGAATTTTACAGACTTGGCAATCTTTTTGAGGATGTCTATACAGAAGCCCTTGCAACAACGTTTAATGTAGATCCCTGAATCTCCCGTCTGATTTCTAGGGATAGAAAAAGTTGAAAAGATTAATGTTAGCGCATGAAGTTATTTTTCTACATAGCTGAAGCAAAATTTGTTGAACGTCTTTGCTGTTTATTAATTCCTTGATCAAAATACCATTTCATGATAAATCTGCATCTGAATAAATCAATCAATGAGTCAACATAACATCAAAATGATTAATGAGCACTGCACGTACTATTGCATTGACTGCTGTAGTACAAGGCAACTTAAATTTGTCAAAATTCACATTAATCTTAGATCATTTCTCATAATAAATTGGTTTTAGCAGCGATTTATCACAAGAATGCTTAATGAATTTACCAGATATTTAATAATCTATATTACAAAGACACGAAATACCAGTTTTAATCCAACCGAATAAATCAGTGTTTTACATGTACAATACCATAAACACCACACGTTCTCACTATATGCAGGGTTCCCACACCTTGGTTAACATCAAATTCACAGACCTTTCAAGGACTTTCCTGGTCCATAACCTTCAAATTCAAGGACTTTGGGCCAAATTTACTAAACTTTTTTAGCGTGTTATTATGTTAGCAAATTAGCGTGAGAATGCAATTCCATAAAATCGCTTTTGTGAGTGGACAGTTCTGCACATGATCTACGGACGACGTGCAAAATGAATAAT
This sequence comes from Pseudorasbora parva, assembly GCF_024679245.1. Taxonomy (NCBI): domain Eukaryota; kingdom Metazoa; phylum Chordata; class Actinopteri; order Cypriniformes; family Gobionidae; genus Pseudorasbora; species Pseudorasbora parva. The sequence continues at coordinate 16,819,348 of NC_090175.1, read as the reverse complement.
ACAGACACAGCCGGATCATTTCCATAATGACCAGCTTACCCGTTAGGGTCTGGTTTAAGACCTGCTTTTGTTGGGTGTTAAATATTGCCGCAAACACCAGAAAACGGACAAGATCAAACCTTATAAATCACCTTGCATGATTCAAATACTCTCCTCCCATACATTTTTTAAAGTCAAAAGGGGGTTTGCGCTGGCACAAAGTATTAGAATGACCCTTAATGTAGGGGCACATTCCAAGTGAGAGCAAGGTTACATTGTGTTACATTGTTACAGTTTTCATGTGTCAAACACTACTATGCAAAAAAGCATTTATTTTTGCATTTATTTTTGGCCATATGACTAGATCTGATAGAGATTCTGTTTTGCATAAAACTGAAGAATATACGGTACATCTTATACTGTATTGTAAATCTGATCTAATATTAATTTAGCATGAATTTTATTGAAAAGAGCTAAGGCTCATGTAACCAGAAGTTTTAAGATATATAAACATGCTTTTAAGTCATTCTTGCCTCATGGGTTTACATTATCTTAAAGGGTTAGTTCACCCAAAAATGAAAATTCTTTCTGATGGCTCAGAAAGGCCTCAAGACCCATAAAAAAGGGAATGTTATAGGCTACTAAAGACAGTTTCAAAGCCCAGCTAACTACACTGGTTCTACAATAATTTTATGAAGCAACGAGAATAGTTTTTGTATGCAAAAAACAACTAAATAATGACTTCCTAACAAACGACTAACGACTAAATAACAAAACGTGTCTTCCTGAAGCATTGGAGCTTAATGAATCAGCATAGTGTGTCAAACCGCCAAACTGCTGAAATCACGTGACCTTGGACTTGGTGATCCGAACCACTGATCCGATACACTGATTCATAACGGTTCAATGGAGGCCTTTTTGAGTCAATACGTTTTCAACAAATATATCTTCATTTGTGTTCTGAAGATGAACAAAGGTCTTACGGGTGTCGAACGACATGAGGCTAAGTAATTAATGACAGGATTTTCATTTTGGGGTGAACTAACCCTTTCACAAGTTAAGCAATTCAACATTACAAATAAATAAAATATTTGGGCAACAGATTATCACAAATTCTTTATGTTTACTGAACACAATATACAGTCATTGACTGAACATATTTGGGGTTGGTGTAAGCAAAGAAAACATTGAGTTTCCATTGTAGTAGTCTCACGCGGAAAACACTCACGCGGGAAACAAATAAAAAACTAATGTAAATCAAGCAAGCTAGTACATTGTAAAAAAAACATTTTTGGTTTAACTTAAAAAGTGAGTAACCTGGTTGCCTTAAAAAATGTAGTTTATTGAAATAAAAAAAAATTGTTGAGACAATGAATAAAATTGGTTCAATAAATAGAAACTCAAAATATTATATCTGAACCACATACAAAATTTGATAAATCATGAAAATAGCACAATTTGGCATGTTTCACTGCGTCATCAAAAATAAAATACACACAATTACCCAATATGCTTACAAAATCTTTAATAATATTTGAATAAAGGTTATCGATTCTCAAAAATGTTAATTGTATTAACTAAAAACATTTATTTCAATGAAATCCAAATTTTAAAGCTACATTATGTAAAATTTTAGTCCACTAGAGGGCGCCTATTCAAAAAAAAGGTGTAATTTGATGACGCCAAGTTTGAGCTCAGAATCTTGGGACATGTGGTCTTCACCTCACAGCCGGTGGACAAGAATCGGGATAGGACTCGGGCAGAAATCATGTTAACGCAGACATGTCGTAATTGACAGGCGACTCCCTCAGACGTAATTTTATATATATATATATATATTTATTTTTTTACATTCTAAATAATACTTAAATAAATAAATAATACTTTATTTTTACAGGGCCTTGGGGGGGGGGGAAATCTGATTCACAAACTTTCAAGGATTTCAAGGACCCGTGGGAACCCTGTATATGATATACTCAAGTCCTGACAGTGATAGAGCACTTTGAATTTGAAAACTGAAGTATCTGTACTTAGTGCTCTCATGAGACAATCTACATTTTGGCAGTCAAGATTAATGATTGATCTCAGGTTTAAGATATTTTACCTATATTATGTAGCTTTATCAATCTGGACATTGTTAAACAAATCTTTACAGACATAAAGCGTTCACTAAATTTCTTAGTAATGGTATTTAGAATTTTTTAAAATACTAAAAACGTTTTGACTCTCATATTTTCATTATGGTACCAGATATTTGAACCACACAATATTAACTTGCGATTTAACCAAAGTTTTTCAGTATCTACTGTAAAATCTGGGACAAATGTGAACTTTGAACCGAGCTCAGGCTCATTTCCTGAATATCTGTACTGTTCATGTGCGATTCTCACTGGAGTTTAAGCTGTTTTCTGCACGGCACTGTATTCCTCATGCAGGTGCCACTGAGGGGGTCAACATCCTCCACAATAACAAATGGAGCCTCCTCCAGCGTAACAATGGACAGGTGGTCATCCTCTCGCTCCCCAGCATCCGAGTACAGCTCGAACCGAGGCCACACGTGATACTTCATCGACAGAGACCCGTTCTCCCATTTACCGACCTGCAAAAGTGCAAAGAGGGCAAGATGAGAGCAGAAGCTGAGAGAAGGATAACAAGTGACATAATGAAAGGGTGTTGAGGTTGAAGTGGCTGAGATTGGATTAGTGCGGGCTAAATTTGAGGACGGCAGAAATCTTGAATTAAGATGAAGAGAGATAAAGAGTAAATGAAGGTTTGTAATTACATCAGGGAACTGTGCAGTCATGAGTTAAGAGAAATCAAGAGAGAAAAGGAGAAATGAGGAGCGATACCCACCCTGTCATACTGCCTCTCCTTATCTAACAGTATAATAACCAACTTTGGGTGCATCTGAAAACCGTCCTCGCTGAAGGAGAGGTTGCGCCCTTCAAATGTCACATTCATGAGGTACCTGAAAACAAAAGGAATATATCAGACCAAGCACATTTGATGGTTATTAACACAAAGGCACCTTCCTTTATTGTTCACCACAAATATTTTCAGAACAAGTCAAAGCAATCTACAGGATCCCTCAGTGTCAGCTTTTTACAGTACATGGCTTTCCAGTTATAGTGTATGAGTTTCTGTACACTATCCACATATGTCCACATATATTTATAATGTAGGAAAGCAGGTTTTTTGCTGGAGGCTATAGCAAATAATATTCACAATGGCAAATGTGAATCTGGCAGCCTCCTGGTCACAAAATGATTATTATGACTTTTAAATCCACTCGGTTGGAGTCTTGAGGAACTGCCATGACTTTCACCATAACAAAATACAATAGACATGAACCCAATATAATAGTAAGTTAATAATACCATTTATTTGAAGTGAGAAATGTTACATGCCAGATTTGATCTAATACCTGATATGTTAGACTTCAAGTAAGCCATCCAAGAATACATTAGTAGCTCAGTTTTTGAACGTTTTGTCGCATCTTGAAACAGTTTGGCTTTATATTTGCTTGTACTGGGTGCTGTAGATGAGACAGCAAGCATTGCATGGTGAACCGTTTCATCCAAATGTCAACTTTTTTCCTAAAACAGCATGCTTGACCCCTATCACTTAGGAATTAAATCTGGTCACGCAACCTTACCAGGCAGAGTGTCTTGATGCTGCACAGATCTGCCTATAGCTTCTGACATGCTCAACCACAAATTGTTCATTTCAGTGCTAATTTACTGGTCTGTTTACTACTTTAATAACAGATCATACTAAGTTACCAAGAAAGCCTTGGTTTATGCCCCTAAACCCTGGAGTCCCTATGGCTCAGTACTTGGTCATTTTATTAAATCTACATCAGACCACCCTGCAGTGCCTTCTAATCACAGTGTATATTTGACTCTTCCTCGCTGGCCCATCAGAATTTGCCAAATAGCATCTCCAAGTTCATACAGAATGCTTTCATTCGAGTTGTAATTAACCTCTATTGTAATTAACCTCTTTCGTGTCACTAACCAACTCCACAGACAAATTTGGGGAGCGCTTAATGGACTGTCTGAGTCCAGTGACTCTTCTTTACTGACCTCATCTAGCACTTAAACAATGTTTTAGCATTCTTATAATGTGTTGTTCTTCTTGTTGCCCTTGAGATCTAACTTAGCTTTTAGATTAGATTTTTTTTGTATTCTCGGCCACAGTTTCAGCATTTGCCACGTACGTGGTATGTGGGTTCATAATAATAATAATAAGAAGAAATAAAGATTTGTAGTACAGAAATATAAATATAAACACAAATACGATAATTAAAAAAAAAGAAAAGAAATGAAATAAAACCCATCAGTAACATACAATTTTCATTAAGGGAGAACATGGCTATTGTAATAAGAGCAGTATAAACATAAAGTTGTAAATAAAACTGGAGTATATTTACAAGAAATATGTTTAATACTTTTAATCCATACACATAAATCACAATTAAATGTGTTATTTGCTGTATTTAATTGTAATTATTGGTCATTTATTTTAAAGGAAAATTGTAAATCCTACACAAAATTCCTTTCAGTGTACTACACAAATGTGTCTTTTCTCTAGCTAGCACAATTTTTGGTATATCTATACATAAAGTGAATTATAGTTATTTTGATTAACTATATCAATAATTTGACATTTTAATGACCTTTTATGCTATTTCATGAAATGTTTCATAATCAGTATTTGTTAAATGAATTGAAACCGGTTTTCCTGGACAGTGTAATTTTCAATAGCTTTTTTTAGCAGCCAAGACTTTAGGGCTGTTGTGCCTAGAAACTGACTTTCATAAAAATAAACCTAGACAGAGAAAAATTATGTTTGAAAACTAGCCCCCCATTTTCCCTACAGATATATAAGTAACTGTGCTTTTTCCATTTATTTTCCTCTTTCATTAGTTCACCCTACTGTGTCAAAAACACAAAATAAAAATCCCCACAATAATAAACAATATCAGCAGTAAAAAAAAATGAATCACATAGACAAGTTGTAAGTTGTTCTGCCATCAGGGCGTCAAATTTATGACGTGGAAGAACTGACCTAATTTAGGCAGTGACTGTAAATCAGTCTGTAGTCAGGTGCGTGTGTTTGTGCCCTTGAGCAGCGATACGCGTGCAGATTTTCATCATAACATGGGCATCATGTATGTGTGTCAACAAGTTTTGTGTCAGAGCCAGTGAAAACTCTCTGCTGCACTCCTCGCTCTCTTGCCTCCATCTGTGGGCTGTCGTCGCCATGACAACAATTGGCCTCATGAAAACGACTCACCACACAAGAAATAAATACCTTCTCTAAACGAGAGAACATGAAAGAGAAATATACAAATAGAGAAGCTCCTGTGAGGAGGTCTATAACATCTGGACAAAGCTAACTGTTAGCATTGCCATTCAGCTCAATGGTAGTTGCCCATCTGGCACCGGAGTGTCCTCGGGAGGCACAGGAAAATGACAACACTGAGTCCAAATCAGGCTCTTAATCAAATACTTGTGATTTAGACAATATTTTGTTTGCAAAACATGGATTTATATAATGGAAAAATAATGTTATTTACCCACTGAATGGTATAGTTACAGCATCCACTAGCAGGTGTGGGTATTAAAAGAAGACTCACAATGTATTTTAGACATTTAAACTGCCATAGTTAAGTGCACATCTGATCCGTTTAACCTACAATCTCACAGTTGTGCACATCGTCAATTCCCAAATGGGTGTGTTAGGGAAGACTGTTTTGATTCCTGACATGAGCAAGTAGGTGTACAACCCCAAACTGCCAACAGATAGAATGAAAGTGAGAGAATGTGTGTGAAAGGGAGAGAGAGAGAGAGAGAGAGAGAGAGAGAGACCCACCAGCATATAAAATGCGTTACCATGGTGCCCACAACCATAGCAATCTCCAAGCAATCTGCTGTGTTGCCATGGGAACAGTAATCTCACCCGAGAGAGTGAGGGAGAATGAGAGGAAGAGACATGGAGAGAGAGGTAGCATCTTTTGTACTTACAGCGAGACGCATGATGCAGCAGAGACCCATTTATCTGTCGCTATAAATACAAACAGATCAATATCGACAAGACAGACAACCAGATTTATCGTATACGACATTTTTCAGTTCTAGCATTGATCTGACACTGAAAAACTTGTCTTCAGATTTACCGTACGCACACTCGTATATCTAAAAGCGCAACAATTCAAGGGTCTATGAATGACTCGATCTTACATTCAAGGGTTTCCTCTCATGTATAATTTTGGCCCTGACATAATATCTTGCTTTACACTTTCCCATTTTGTTATACTTGTCAAGGCTGTGAAATCACCTCTCAGGTCAACAGGGAACAGCTTTAACAGCCATTGAAACTTGAGGGAGTGAGGACTGTATATGATTATTTCATTAACTTCTTGTCTGCTGCAGAGGCATTTCCTCAAGGAGCATGTGTTGTTATTTTTAACTAAAAAAAAAAAATCTTTAATTACAATAAAAGAGAATATAAATTAAGGGTGACCCCTAATAGTCGAAGATTCGATCCATCGATAGGCAGGACCGGATTCGACCACTGATCTCATGGTCGAATCTTGGCGGGTGTTATGAAACGAGGATCATACCATTTTGGCAATATGGGGGTGCTCAATATTAGTGTTATAAAGACGTGTCGCGGCGCTGAACGATCGCCCCTTTAAGGGCACTGAGCTTCGCATCGGACGCATGCGCCTCGCCTTTAAAATTCGAACACATACATTTTATTTCTTACATAGTATTTTTTTAGGTTTATTTATCAAAATGTTCTTTTATATATTTGTGTGGTGTTCTGTGTTTCGATCACGGCCTTTAAATCTTATGAGAGAACGGTTAATATACAAATGTGCAGTGTAGCCTAGTTTTGACCACTTTATTAAAAGTGGTGGCTGTGTGCCGTGTGTAAAGTAAAATAAAAATAGTCTTAGCCTCCTGCTGACTAGTGTCATGCCCTTCCCAACCCGTTTATTTTTTACCGGTCTATGGTTTACACACACATAGATGATTTGACTATCGGTCGACCATAGAGAGATTCAAAAATTCTGATTCGAATGTGTAAATCCTTAGTCGGGGACACCCCTAATATAGATATTACATCAAAGTGAAAGCATCAAAGTGGCCGGAAGTCATTCATTTACAATGGGAGCCGGTGGTGGGCTCCAGCGGTGAGCGGCGCGGCACGGCACAGCGCGTTGGACGACTTGGAGACTTCCAGAGAATGCAGTCTTGTAATCTTAAAGGAACACTCCACTTTTTTTGAAAATAGGCTCATTTTCCAAGTCCCTTAGAGTTAAACAGTTGAGTTTTACCGTTTTTGAATCCATTTAGCCGATCTCTGTATCTGGCGGTAGCACTTTTAGCATAGCTTAGCATACATCATTGAATCATATGAGTCCATTAGCATCGCTCTCAAAAATGACCAAAGACTTTTTTTCAAAGATAATATTTTTCCTAATTAAAACTTGACTAATCTGTAGTTACATTGTGTACTAAGACCAACAGAAATTAAAAGTTTAGATTTTTATACCGATATAGATTGGACCTATTTTCTCATTCCTGCGTAAGAATTATGGAACTTTGCAGTGGTACCATGGGTTCAGCGGTGCAATGATATTACTCAGAGCCTGAAAGTAGTCCTCAGATAGGTAACTTCCAATACAACCGGCACTAAGTTTGTGTCGCGTCGTTGCAGCCGGCAAATTATGTAGTGGATTTACTGTGCGATTAACCATATGGTTCTGTGTGTGTCGTATAGAGCTGTGATAGTGAGTCGAAGGTGTATACTACTACCATCATGTTTCACAGAATACCAAAGAAAATCAAGTAATGAAAGAATTAGTGGTTGACTGCTCTGAACCATAGATATTAAAACACCGGTAGATTCAAACAAGAAACTGCGTGTTTGCTCAAAGCATTTGGGACCAGATGACTATTTGGAAAACATGGACAGTGTTACCACGGTACGGCATCTAAAGGATGTGGCCTGACAGGGCGAAGTGTATCATCCCCTTGGCTGTAAGTATAACAATATTTTTTTTTTGTTAGCTTGAGATGAAAAGCACTGCTGTTGTCTTTAGCTTACCTGTGAATGAAATCACTAAGCGTGGGGGTTTTGCACGGCCATTTGGTTTATACAGTATATAAAGTTAGTAGTTTTAGTTTTAGCATTCTGGTGAGGCAGTTTGATTAATAGAATGTTTAATTGCCTGTATTGTTTATCTACAGTTTCTATGGTACAAAATACTACGTTAGTGATGTTACGTTCTGTTCCAAGGCTTCGGAGCATGTCTCATGCTAGAACGCTTGTTTTTCAGCGGGAATGCTATAAATTTGCTCAAAACAACACCAATTTGACCAATTGCACTAATGTTGCACTTCAACCAGGACATTTATTGTAATGTAGGCTGCACACAAATTAATGTTAATGTTAATTAAAGACTATGGCTAGTAAACGTCTCCTATCAACTGAAGGCCAAAACACAACATGTCAACATCAACATCAGTTGAGGGCTGCAACAACAACTTTTATATGACAATATCCTGGCCATACTATTGTTGTCAGTGATATAAGTATTTGAAATTACATGATTTCTTAATGTCTAGTGATATACCAGGGCCATTTTATGATTAATTGAAGTATATTTCTTACATACAGTTCCTTTAAGTTCTTTCCATTGATCAATTTCTAACTTTCACATTTAAAAGATTTCATGAGGTTAATTTATACCCTACTTGTGGTTAGTCTGCACAAATTGGTTCTGCATCAATGCTTGTTTGCAGCTCCTTTAAATACAGTTTAAAAAAAGACCAAGCATCCGATCTACGTCAAAGCATCCACAAATGTTTCTACAGCGCCATTGGCAGGGCAGCCAGAGTGAATTTTGATGCTCTCGCCAGCGGTGGTATGAACGCATATTGAGTAAGGGGATGAGGGTTTGTGTATCAACTCGCTGTCGGATAGATGAGAGAGAGAGAAAGCACAGATGGTATCATGAAAATATACTGCAGAAAATGAGTATTGGAAGAATTTAGATATTTTAGTATCGATATGTATTGAAAAACACTACATTGCACTTTATTGTAGGAATGACTGGGTTACAGGCCACTGCAGAAATCCACCTGCATTTGGCAGGTGTTAATGAGAACGAAGTTTAGATGAATATGTAAATATGTGCTGTGCACTTTCCTCTCAATAACAAAATAAACACACATTGACAGCTTGAGAAACAGCAGCATATAAACATGCCAAATATTAAAAATTAAAGGATTACAATGCAAATTGTTGTGACAATACACACATGTATTTAGGGTTGTCTATATTCCACATATAAGCGCAACTGGATTTTAAAGGGAATGGGAGATGGGACTCTGATTGGTTCATTGTACGTTACGCACAAAATACACCCATGACTCATTAAGAGAATAGGGACAACCTTTTTGGACCATGCCAAGTAAATTGCGCAGACTGTATTTTTTTTTTTCCAGTGGTAAATTAGCAAAAGTGGATTCAGACTAAGTGCATCTGCGCCATGCTAAAATCATATAAATCTCAAATAAATTAAATCTAAAAAGAAAGAAAAAATATTGACAAAATGACAAAAGCACAACAAAATTACTGACACTTGAAAATAAAAACTCAACCTATAAGAATAAAAGCAATTTTCAAAACATTTCCGACTTCATCTCATCAGCAATTTTGATTATGGCGCGCTCTGCAGCAGCTGACTGTTAATGCTGTGTGCACACACTTCATGACCGATGTGGAGCAGACTTAGTATGTTCAGTGATGTGACATAACTGCCATTTTCAAACTGTTATTTTACGCATTGGCTTGAGCTGAGCCAAAAATGGACATGCTCAACGCTTGTCATATACAACAATCTATGTTTTAGGTTAATCTATAGTTTAGATTTCAGATATTTAAATACACACAAGTACTTGTAAAACACCACATTTATAGTTTGTAAAATTCACACTGGTGTCTATGGAAGCAGCAATAACAATCCATTGAAATATAATTTGCTGATGTTTTATTCATATCAGATACACAATGTAAGTAACTATAAAGTTTACTTTATTCTTCTCTCAGTTCACCGGCCACTTACTTTCATGTATTTTAAGAGAGACTGATGAATATCTATAAATCCGACTGACAGGACTCTGAACTGGCGCAAACAAACATTGCAGAGCCCATCTCACGGTGTAGATCAATATCAAGATCACTTATAAAGGTTTTAAATGACAAAACACAAAAACTTGCACATATTTGAGTTAGGGCTGTGTATTGTCAAGAATCTGGCGATACGATACGTATCCCGATACAGGGGTTACGATACGATATATTGCTATATTGTATCAAACATTTTTTTTTTTTTGAAAGACTCATTTAAAAGAATAAAGAACACAACCATATGCATAAACATGACAATGCATAACTGTTTTATTTAATTAATACAGTATCATCAATATATCTATATTTTATGCAAGTAAAGTGAATGCAGGATTCTTTATGTGTACATGTTTAAAAGGTTCACAGTATGGCAGTTTTTAATTTCTAAACTATTTAGCAACAGAATGTGCATAGTTCATTCATTCCATGACTGAATGACTCTTTGTTTTATATGTAATACTGTAAAGCTGTTTTCTTTAACGCAGTCTATTGTAAAAAGTGCCATTTCAAGTAGAGTACTGAACTGCAGAGCTGGTGTATCCATATCCACATCGCTCTGATCAGATGCTTTCGTTCTGCTTCCACCGCTGTCAGTTTTGGAGTGTGTTTATTTTGTTACTGAGAGGAAAATGTGTTCTATTCTATCGAAACGCTTCTCAACAACGTGGATGACGTCAGGATGTTAAGCGAGCTCTCCAATTCAATATTTCCTGAGTACTGGATTTTAACTTGGCCTATTTTGCAAACAAAATGACTTGTCGATTTCCTAAGTGGTTTCTTTGTAGCTCAAGCCAAAATGAGTCCACACTTCAGCTCTGTTAATCGCGAGAGCAGAATTCTATCGTCTTGTGAGGTTTGCTAATGCTAATGCACACACACACACACACACACACACACACACACACACACACACACACACACACACACACACACACACACACACACACACACATTCACTGTGCGCTTCTCCGGCTCCGCGCGTCAGATACGTTCTGAGATAACACTCCCATCTAGCAGTTGGGTTGTATACAGTCCGTGGTTTAATTCGAACAGAAAGCCACGAATCTTGGATGTAAATAAATAAATATATAAATATCGATATAGTGTTTTTGAGAATCGATACAGTATCGCCAAACAAAATATTGCGATATTCACTTGTATCGATATTTTCTTACACCCCTAATTTGAGTTTCAAATATCAGATAGTTGATAACATGGTAAGCAAGTTTGTAAATATTTTGAATAAAAAAGGAAATCAAATTGATACATCTTTGTTATACAGCACTATTTTGGCTGCGGTGAGTCATGTGACAAGCATGGAAACAATAAGGGGAAACATTTAAAAAAAAACTCACTCTGGGGGTTCAGATAGAATATTTTAAAATTGCATGTGAAAGGGTTACAAAGTTTTTTTTACGGATGGGTTTGGAAGGACGGTTGGGGGATCACAATGCCATCTTAACATTGTGATGTCTGCCAGTGGCAATGGACGATGGCATTGTCTATCGGCCCAACGGTAGTCGCACCAAAGCAACCATTTTTATAAAGTAACACTGTGCAGCAAAGACAACCACAGAAGGAGACAGTGTCTCTTTTGCCTCCCCTGAGCCCACGGGTGTCTTGCACCTATTGTTTTTGATGAGGCACCAGTGGTGGTCTTGACTCACTTGTCATCCTGGGCAAGATAAGGCATGAACAAAACTTGATAGTTCTTTACATAAGAAGTCCAGGGGTAGTGGTAAAGTTTCCATTTAGTATGTAGGTGGACCCAGGTTCAAATTTGATTCTGAATTTAGCAGGAAAAAAAGAAAAAAAATATCACACCTAAATTGGCCCAAATTTGTTATATGGAAAAAAAGGTTAAATGATTTATAGAAGGCAAATGACCTCCAGTTTAAAAGAAATGATCTGGGGAAAGGACAACGTTATACGGAAGATATCTGAATGCATGATATGATTGGTCGATTACTCTGCCAATGGGATAACGCCTGCCCATCATATTTGCAAACAGTTCACAAATTGGTCTGGCAGGGTCAAACTTTTGGAACTGGGTGGGCTAATTAAAAGTAAACTACTCGCCCACTCCCGGTCACATCCGAATCGAAATGAACTTGAAATTACTTTAAATGATCTGTGACTGAGGCGATTTTTAGCGAGCCTCTCCGTGTTGGCAACCTTCATGACACCAACTGTGTTTGCAGAGGATTAGCTGACTAATGGTCTGAAAATAATCTGACTATTAATAACAGCAAATACATGATGCAATTGTAAATGATGTAAAAGGATGACAATATGTTAATCTTTTTAATATAAACACACAAATATATGATAGTATGATGCTTGTTGATAATGCCAGGTAAATGGTATGCGCATTTAACATGGAAGCAATGTAAAAGCATGAATTAACATTGGACTAAGACCACCACAGGCCACTGGTCTAGAGGGAGGGAGGCATGGCTGTTATGCTTCTGGAGGTAATTACAGTGTTTGCCCACCAGTGCTGGATTATTTTAATGCATCATCAACACGAGGGCGACAATAATCTGCAGAGGATTAATAGCGCTGACATCACGATATTAGTTAACCTAAACAGTATTTCAGATTCACTGTTCAAACCATACTTTGGTCTCCCATATTCACAGCCACCCACAGTACAGTATATAAAGTGGATGTGGCTGTGGAAGTGTGTATATGTTTTGTCTAAAAGTCTGTGTGTTTATGTGTGCATTTTTAATTAAAGCAAGTTACAGGCTCCTGGGTGAACCCGAGATTAATTACCTTTACTTACACAGGACACCATGTAATGATCAAACCCCTTCCCCAGGGAAGCCTGTGGGCCTTGTAACACAGGGATACACCACCACCACTCTAATGGATAGAACTGAAACACACACTAATACATAGACACACACTTTCTCTCTGTGTAAACACACCTTGGGAATTGAACTATGTGTAAGCTTAAAAGCCAAATATTTAGTTAAGACAGAGACTATACATTTTGTATTTTGTATTCTACAAACAAACAATAAATGGAGACAGAAACAAAGTGTGACAGAGAGCAGAAACGGAGAAAGAGTGCAAGACCGAAGGACTATCGCATGGGTTCACCAGCCAAATTGTACAACTGATATCTTGACCTATTTCTGCAGAGTTATTGTCAGCGTCTTTCAGCAATGCCCAAAAGCATAATAAACACATCCGCAACCATCTTATTAAACTTTCTGGCCATCAGGTCTACTGGCCACTCAGTGAACCTGAGCTCAACAGCCTGAGGGGCTACAATTAAGTGAAGTGGAGAATAAAAGCCTGGCAGCTTCACAAGCCTTAAGCACCTCATAGGAGTCAAGGCATCAGAGAGACAGGCCACACAATCACACATGCGAGAGAAAACACCAACACACAATCACACATGCGAGAGAACACACCAACACACAATCACACATGCGAGAGAACACACCAACACACAATCACACATGCAAGAGAACACACCAACACACAATCACACATGCAAGAGAACACACCAAGACACAATCACACATGCGAGAGAACACACCAACACACAATCACACATGCGAGAGAACACACCAACACACAATCACACATGCGAGAGAACACACCAACACACATACACACATAATCCATTTCTAACTGTAAACATTTTACTACGTCATTTTAACAGTAAAAGATGCAGTGTGATAAAAACCTGTTAATTGTTTGGTTAAAATTCTCCACTACTATATATGGTGAAAAATTGTAATAGATCTAATGTAACATTTCATGTTATTTTACATGTTTAAATATTAATGTAAATGTAATGTTTTAGAAGTGAAAAAGAACAAATAATGTTTAGTGTCGTGTGTTATCATGATGATGTTTTATTTTTACTATTAGTCACTGATAAAAGAAAAACTATTCAAAAAACTAATGTTAGTTAGTTCAGTAAAGTTAGTTCAGACAAGAATAAAAAGTAAATTCTATATTAGTACTCAATTTAAGCTTGTAGAAATTAAAGCGTAAATATAAACGTTATAAAAATAAGTAAAACCTACTCAACTTTTCTGATACTGGTGTTCCCATCATGCATTAGGGCTTGAATATTTAATACGGTTGACTTTTCGCTGTTTGCCATTTGTATTTACACTGTTTTATAATTTGATGATCATTTCATAACCTTCAACCTCATAACCAAAACATGATCATCATTTCTGAAATAGACCAAAACAATTAAATTTTTTTATCTAAAATTCATTAAAAAAGAATACATATTGCAATCAATATATATATATATATATATATATATATATATATATATATATATATATATATATATATATATATATATATATATATATATATATATATTTTTTTTTTTTTAACACTGAGTTTTTAAAAACAAAGTGCGAAATTATAAATTAGTTGGCAAATAATACTAAAAGGGATTAGAGCGTCATTGAGGTAATTATATTTTATCTATATTCCAAATATCTATTAACATGTGTAAAAAGTCCTTAAAATACATTTCAGAACAAAGAGTCATTAAACATAAAATTCTAAAAATAAATATTAATAATAATTTGTTACATTTATATAGCGCTTGTCAAGGCATTCAAAGCACTTTGTATATTGAAGAGAGGGGATCTACTCAACCACCACCAATGTCCAGCAATCTACACCACCTGGATGATGCAACGGCAGCCATATTGAGGCAGAACGCCCACCACACACCAGCTGATTGGTGGAGAGGAGACCATTGATGAAGCCAATCATATGTGGGGATGATTAGGAGGTCATGCGATTCTAGCATGAAAGCATTTATTTCTGAATGAAATACATTTTTCTCAATAATAATAATTCACAGTGTCCTTGCAATCAATTTATCTGAGATAAATACGTAACCTCATTTAACCTCGCTCTCAACCTTTATAGGGTACATGTATCTCATCTAACCTTCTACAACCATGCCTAAACCTTCAGCTGACCTTCGGAGGAACCCCTCGAGGCTGTTTCAGGCCCTTAACCATCACAGAACATGATCCATCCAGCTGAAAAGCCCTCCATCATCGCTGACAGATCCACCGCAGAGCATGGTGGGTGTTCCAGAATGATAATATAGAATCTTGGAATGCCATTTAAATCGTCTCCATCATGGTGGAAACGGATCATTAGAGTGCTCGAGGGGTTACAGGGTCCGATGGTTCTCATTCAGCCCACCTTATAAGGCTGTCATTCAAAAGCTTCTTGTGTGTGTTCGTGTGTACGCATATGTGAGGTCCCAGGTGTGCACTGCAGGATGATTGAGAGGAACCTGAACTCCCAGAGGTCTCCAAACAAAACAATTTTCTCTGGTTCATACTTACGGCTACTTTTCCTCCTATCTATTATTGTGCACTCCGGCATTCATAAGACATTAAAGTGTGTCCTTATCTCCTCATCAGCCAATTCAAAAATCCACTTCAGCGACTCTAAAGGCTACCCTAACACATCTGCCTAATTACACAAATACAACCATCTTGTTCCAGCAGATACCATGTCCGCTGGGTAATTGTTGTAAACTCACCACTCACAAATAACATAAAAGTGGATTCCCCCCCCCCCCCCCCCCACACACACACTTAATTACTTGTTTCTCTCATCTAAACAAACAAAGCTTTCTGCAACAAAACAGTTATATATCTTCATAACATGCTCTCCAGGCTACAAATCGTTCCGGAAACATTATAAATGTTTAATTTAACATTTAAATCAAACCTTAAGTGGGGTTTTATTAATGATCGTTGGTTTGTTTGTACGTAATTTGTATATTAAATGCATGCACAACATGTTAATATCGACTAGTTTAATCTATCCGCTGGACTTAAGTGCTCGTTTACATACATGCCTTAGAAAGCAGCTTCCAAAATTAGCATTGAATATTTAAACGTTTTTTTAGAGAAGCCAGAACCAAGCAATCAGAGGATTGTTGGATGTTTCTCTGCTAACCACCCCTGCAGCACTTTACACAAAAAAAAGTTTAAATTTGGGGGTCTAAGGCCATTTCATGCATTCTGACTTATTTACACTGTTAAAAAGTTGGATTATCATGCTAAACATGGCCAAAGATTCAAAAAAACAAGTTGGACGTATGATGGAGTACTCTCAGTGGTATTCAGGGTTTGTATAAGTTTTAGTTTTTTTCAGAGATTCAGAGCTTTAACGTGTGGGGTTGTTTTTAAGGGGTTGGGCTTGGCCCCTTAGTTCCAGTGAAAGGAACTCTTAATGCTTCAGCATACCAAGACATTTTGGACAATTTCATTCTCCAAACTTCGTGGAAACAGTTTGGGGATGACGCCTTCCTGTTACAACATGACTGCGCTCCAGTGCACAAAGCAAAGTCCATAAAGGCATGGATGAGTGAGTTTGGTCTGGAGGAACTTGACTGGCCTGCACAGAGTCCTGACCTCAACCCGATAGATCACCTTTGGGATGAATTAGAGCCGAGATCGCGAGCCCGGCCTTCTCTGCCTGACCTCACAAATGTACTTCTAAAAGATAAAAATTCCCATAAACACACTCCTAAACCTTGTGAAAGCCTTCCCAGGAGAGTTGAAGCTATTAAAGATGCAACGGGTGGGCCAGCTTCATATTAAACCCTACAGATTAAGAATGGGATGTCATTAAAGTTCATGCGCATGTAAAGGCAGACGTCCTAAAACTTTTGCCAATAAAGTATATTATAAAAAATATGTAATGTACACAGGTATAGACAATCCTCTAGACCAGCGAAAAGGTGAGTCCGTCATCTGTTTTGCTGGAATTGGCACATGCAGAATCCACAGAGGAAACTGAGCATTCGTATGCCACAGCTGTTCCTATTACAGTGTGGATGAGAGGTAGATTTGAATCTGGTACTGTTGCTTTTCACCCATGTCTCTTTGGGATTTAAAGTTTGTTATATTAAAAGACGTAAAGAGCGAGAGACAGAAAGAGAGAGACCAGGCTTTTCGCTGTTGTTCCATTCGGCTTCCTAATCCTGCTCTGCCTCGAGCATTCAATTAACTCCTCACCAGCAGATCAAATGACTGGCTAAAAGAGAGTGTGACCGAGCCTAAACGCTAATTAATACTTAGGAATCAATGCCCCTCAATACTAAATGTCAAATAACGGTACAAAAGAGAACAGAGGAGCTCCGATGAAAAGCTCACTTTTGTATTACGATGGATATTTATGTTTCTAAGATGAAAACCACAGCCGGGCCGGTACAGACACGTGGGCGCGGGCTGAATGTCAGAGGAGACATAATGGGGAAAGAAAAGTGAAAGGTGTTCTGTGCCAGACACTTCAGCGAGGAGCTACCGCAGACCCACATTACCAATAATATACGTTCTATTCCGCTCTCCTTTTCTCCTTTGTTGTCCATCTGTCACTCTCACTCGTTCTGTCTCCGTGAGGAGTTACAGGGACAGTACAGCTGCAATAGAACGCTGTTCAATCCAGGACTCTCTTTGCTCTCTTTATTAGGATCCGTCTCGGCTGATCCAATCACAGGTGAGACGGATCGTCAGTTACCGCTTGGTAGTAACATGCCTTTCAAATGCGTCTCCTGTGGCCATTTGTGATCCCATTTCGAGGGAAGAGTTTCACAGACTCCATTAAGTTACTGTAGGGGCTATAAATTGACTAAAACATTTTTAATTTTAAAGGGTTAGTTCACCCAAAAATGAAATTGATGTCATCAATGACTCACCCTAATGTCGTTCCACACCCATAAGACCTCCGTTCATCTTCGGAACACAGTTTAAGATATTTTATATTTAGTCAGACAGCGTATCTAAGTGTATGCACACTATACTGTCCATGTCCAGAAAGGGAATAAAAACATCATCAAAGTAGTCCATATGTGACATCAGTTAGTTAGAATCTCTTGAAGCATCGACAATACATTTCGGTCCAAAATCAACAAAAACTACGACTTTATTGAGCATTGTCTTCTCTTCCGTGTTTGTTTTCAATCCTCAAATAAAGATTCAAACGGTTATGAATCAGCGTACTGATTCATGATTCGGATGTCACAAATCCAAATTGCCTTCAAGGGGGGGTGAAAGCTCAGTTTCAGTCAATCTCAAGTCAATCTTGAGTACCTATAGAGTAGTATTGCATCCTTCATATCTCCGAAAAGTCTTTAGTTTTATTATATTTATAAAAGAAATATAGGCTGTACCGAGTCTTTCCGGAAAAAAACGAGCGCCTGGAGGCACGAAGCACGCGATCGTGTCGTTTACTGATGTTTACTCACGCGACGAGCCAACAGCATAGACATTTGAAGCAGTTTTACTCACCGGCTGCTTCCAAAGCAGGACCGAACCTTTATCGCTGGGACCGCTCCGTCAAAAACACACTTCTTTGGTATGATTTGGTGAAGTCCTGTGACAGCAGTGACCGTGGAGATCCGCGATGTTGTGAAGCTTCCCGTCATTTCTGCGTTCAAATGCAGCGCTGCCTTCCGGGAATGCTGTGCTGAAGCGTTGATATCACCCATAGGAATAAAGTGGAACGGGAGAGCAGCGCGTCATAAGTGTAGGGCCCTATAATTTCTGCGATCACGGAATCGCAGACGGTATCGCGGAATTGGCATATTAACGCGGAATCTGCATATAAACGCGGAATCTGCATATAAACGCGGAATCTGGTTTCCCCGGAATTTTACATATTTGTAATGCAATTCTGTGTTGTGTGGGTGGAGAACGTATGTCTGAGGAAAGTGCACACCGGGGGAAGCAAATCTTCGCGACACAACCCCTCCTGTCATTTCAGCTCGCCCTTCAAAACAATGAAAGTATGGCGAAGTTGGTCTCCACGGCTCTGCTTTCGGCAGCGGAAAAGTTAAGAAACTCGACGCTAACGGCGGTTTCACACTGCAGGCAGCGCTGAAGCTTTGAGTACGGAGAGCGGGAGCCGCGCGCTCGTTGTGCTCAGGCAGCATTGGTCGCGCGCAGCTGAACCGCGGCTCGTGTATTGCACAGACAGACAAATATTGTCCATTCTGTCAGATTTTCCGGTGTTCTTCTCGACCCCTGTCATCTCGTGCTTTGATTTATAATGGGCACATTAGACAGCAATGCATATCTGCTGCAAATGCGACCGTTTTCCCCTCTGTTCCAAACACATTTAACATGCTGTACATGGGTAGTTTACATGATAAAAGTAACCTTAAAGTTAAGATAAGCATCTAGTTTTAATCATTTAAAGGGGTCTTTGAAGTTGGGGGAAAAAACTTCTGGCAGTGTTGTGTTTTCGTGTATCTTTATTTTTCACAGCTCTGGATATCATAATGGTGATTGTTAAACACAGAACATTTCACTACATGATTTCATGGTGAAATGTGTTATTTTTTCATGTTAATTTTCAGCTTTAAATGTTTTACTTAATAGTACTGTATGTAAAAGATGATTCTTATGAATTTTTTTTAGTTCTTTTTTAATTTTTTTATTTGAAAGAAAAAGCTAATGGAGCACTTTCATTTTAACTTATATAAACTACTATAATGTATTTTACCAGAAAGTTTAAAGCTAATAACCATTAATATTTGAAGTACTTGAAGTGCAGTGTTATGTTGCATCATGCAGTATTTGTCCTAAAAAGTAAATGTGATGTTTGTTACTTCAATAAATTTAAGGTCATTCCTATTTTTTGTTTTATGTTTTATTATATTAACATTAAAAGCACACTCTTTTTTTCACCAAAATAACAGTAAAGGGTAAAAAAAACTGAATTGCCAAACATTTTAACGGAAAAAAAGGAATCTGCAAAAATTAAAACGGAAAAAACGGAATTTGCAAAAATTAAAATGGAAAAAACGGAATTTGGTAAAAAATAAGTGTTCACGGACGACTGGATCTGCATCTGAGCGAGTGTTTATGGGCGTGCATTTCCTCTCTCGCTCTAGTCACGCGCGCGCGCACCCTACCGGGAGAAGAGCCCGTCCGCCCCATACAAGGACCTTCCACTCTATTAACGTCAAACCGACCCATACTCGAAAAAAACTCTCTGAAACTTGTGAGAAACCGGAAGGAGAATTTTTGACAAAGAAATACTCCATTAAACGTCCAACATTAGTTTTTGAAACTTTGTCTGTTAAGGATGGGAATCCAAGTCTTTAACAGTGTAAAAAGCTCAGTATGCATGAAACAGCATTTCACCCCCCCTTTAATCATTCATCACAATGAGTAAAACCACAGAATATAGTTCTGATGTGCAGCAAAAGATTGTTGAGCTTCACAAAATAGAAAGTGGCTGTTGGAAAATAGCTAAAGCACTGAAAATCCCCATTTCCACAATCAGGGCAATAATTAAGAAGTTCCAATCCACTAAAGATGTTACGAATCTGCCTGAAAGAGGACGTGTGTCTATATCGTCCAATTGCACGTTGATGAGGACAGTTTGAGTGGACAAAGACTCTCCAAGAATCACAGATGGAGAATCGCAGAGATTAGTTGAGTCTTGGGGTCAAAAAGACAACAACAAAAAAATTCTAACAACCCCTACATCACCACATGTTGTTTGAGAGGGTTTCAAGAAAAATCCTCCTCGCTCATCCAGAAACAAACTCCAGCATATTTAGTGTCAGACACGACTGGAAATTCAAAAGGGACCTCGTTCTGTGTTCAGATGAAACTATAAAAAGAGCTTTTGGGCAGCAAATCTACCAGATGGGTTTGGTGCAAACAGGGATAAAGAGTACCCCATGTCCACGGTTAAAATTATCACTGAATCTTTAATGTTGTCGGCCTATTTTTTTGCTGAAGGTCCAGGACATCTTGTTCAGATACATGGTATCATGGATTCTAGCAAATACCAACAGATAAAAAATCAAAACCTGATGGATTCTTTTAGAAATCTTAAAATGGCCGTGATTGGATCTTCTATCAGGACAACAATACAAAACAAACATTAAAATCACCACACAAATGTGTCACTGAGCATAAAATGAAGCTTCTACCATGACCATCCCAGTCCCCTGACCTGAACCCTATAGAGAATGAGTGGAGTGAACTGAAGAGAAGAGCTGTGAATCTGAAGGATCTGGAGAGAGTCTGTGTGGAGGAACGCTCTCTGATCTCATCAGGTGTTCTCCAAACTCATCAGGCATTAGGAGAAGACTCAGAGCTATTATCTGGGGAAAAGGAGGTTGCAAAAAGTATTTAATAAAAGGGTGCCAAAAATTGTGGCCAAAGTGTTTTGGAGAAAAGCATTTATTTCATAATGTTATTTACCCCCCATTTTCAATTATTATACTTTATAAATTATTATTTATTTGTTCATGCTGACCACGCCCCCGGCCACTATCAGAGGCCCGGCGTTTAATTGACTAAAGGCTTCTATTTGAGGTATTACGGTATGCATATTTACAAGTAACTCTAAACCAAATCCCAACCCTATTTGTAGCAAGTACATGTAGTGTAACTAATTGTTTTCTGTGATTAATCATGTTAGGTAATTAATTATATCTAATGATCACATTTGTAATCATAAATTTAATTACACCGAATCCACAAATTATTGAGGAGACTGGAAAGGAGAGAAGTGTGCTTTGCTTCATTCTTCTTGTTAATGGTGTAAAAAAGCGGACTCAAGAAAGGGGAGGCCCTGCGGGGCAAAGCTAACGTCCCCTTAGCAAGACAGGAGCCCGTCTTGGACCGACTTGTATGGTCCAGGAGACATTGTGAACCTGCTCTATCTCTTCCATCTAAGATAGGGGTATCCAAATTTAGAATCAGGCAGATAGGGACCTATTTCTCACCATTTTATTTTTATTTTATTTTAAAATTTCTCTTTACAACTGTTTTAATTGTACTTGTTTTTATATTAATTCATACACATGGTATTGTTTTTTTCTTATGCATATGTTAACACTATTTTAACTAATTTCTTTGTAAAGCACTTTTTGCAATTGTAATTGCAATTGTATACAATGTGCTATACAAATACACTTGCCTTGCCTAATATATATATATATATATATATATATATATATATATATATATACATGTATATGGACCCACTTTATTTTAGGTGACCTTAACTACTATGTACTAACATTGTAATTAATCATTTTAACAAAGCACTTATTGTGTACATACATGTTTTTACATTGTACTTACATTTTAAAAAATACCTGCATGCAATTACGTCTGTAATTAATATCTGTATTTACATTTGTAATTACACAGTTGGCACTTCCCTTACACCTAACCCTACTCTTAAACTGACCCATCCCACCACACCTGTCCCTAACTTTACCCGCAATACAATTTGAACTCAGTAAGTACATTGTACTTATTTTTTGATGTAAGTACATAGTAGTTAAGGTAAAATCAGAAATTCAAATATATCAATCTGGAGCTCAAGAAACATTCTTATTATTATCAGTGATGGAAAAGTGCTGGTTAATATATTTGTTGCAACTGTGATTTTCTTTGGTCCAAAAAAGCAAAAGAACAGCATTAATTTGAAATAGAACTATTTTGTAAAATTATAAATGTCTTTACTGTCAATTTTGATCAATTTACTGTGTCTTTGCTGAATAAAAGTATACATTTTATTTAAAAAAAATCTTACTGAACACAGTAAGTGCGTGTATGTTTGTGCACCTGTTCGCCCTTTTCAAAACACTCCATTACTTCGGAAACCCTCCTGAGCAGGTGTTGTAAGTGTGTGTGTGCCTGGAAGAGAGCCTGTGTACGTGTATGATTGCAGACCCCAGATGTCAGTGTTTGAACCCTGGCACCCCGCTAAGCTTGACTCACCTCAGCACCTCGTTGGGGTTTCCTGACTTGCTGCCTTTCTTGTCGGGTGTGCCGTGGCATCCGGACTTAAGCAGCGTGTGAGGACCCCGATCCAGCATCATTGTGGAGGTTGCCATGGCGATTATGGCTACAGCATCACGCACTCGAGCCTCCAGCCCATAGTCCCACTCGTCGTAGGAAACAGAGATCAAACCTGCAAATAAAGGAAACGGGTTTGAAACAATCATCTGAAATATATCAAACCTTTTTTTCATTCCATCCATCCTTCTTTTCTTACCTGTTGGAAAGACGTTTGGTACATTATCTGCATCCCCTGTCACCAGAGATGGTACAATCCAGGTGTAACCATAACCAGTGAGGCCGACAGAATGTGCCACCTCGAAAATGGTTGTGGCTTCTTCTTTAGTGCAGTACAGAAGTATAACAGGACTTTGGAGCTTCTTCATCTGGTTCTGGATCTTTGAGTCGCCATCGTCGACTGACATGTCCAACAGCAGCACCTCTTCCAGCTCCCAGCCAACAAAACTGTTCTCAACGGTACTCCGGATCTGGAAGGTAGCAAAAAATACAGAGAAAGATGAAAAAACGGCATGTCCTGTAACACCCTCCTGCTGCCTCCAGAGCTCCCGAAACTGTTCGCTTTTGTTCTTTAGATACATAGAGAACAGAGAGTTGAAAGAGAAAATCGGCCAAAAGACAAAGAGGGAATGAAAGTAAAAGCTTTATTTTTATTTAAAGGAATAAATGAAAACATTAATCATAAAAAGTGAAATTCCCATCATGCACTTCTTCCAGATACCAGCCTATAGCAAACGTTGTTTTGATCTTTATAATTTGTAAAGAAGCAAACCTAACCCACATTTCAGAATGCACAGAACTACTCTGAGACAGAGAGAAATTAAACTGCATTTTCTCATAACAAATCGTTCAAACACAAGTCCACAGAGATGCTTTCCATTCTAATCAACCGCATTCACAACTAGAAGAGGAAATTATTGTACCCCCAATTCTGATGACGCATATTTCTGTATCGCCCCATGTTTGAAGACAATTGGACAGACTTGCAAATTGCACTGACAGTTTTATTACACACACATATGCAGTCAAGTGTAGTGTAAGCATCCAGTACCACAGATGTGCTAATATCGATATTATTTTTATATTTCGAATACTATTTTATTAATATTAACAAAGAGTGGGGTTTGTTCTGTTTTAGTATTATACATTTTAGTATTTCAACTTAAATAATTTTTTTTTTAGTGAGTTAACAAGATTTCTAATTTTCATAGTTTTTTAATGTTTTTGGTCTAATACTATTTTTTTACAGAATTACCAGAAACAAATTTGTTTTTGGTTTTAGTTAACAATAACAAAACACTGATTCATATTATAGATGGACCGATATTAAAATTATGTCCAGCATCTGATGACTGATAACCCAAAAAAGTGTAAAAAATTACAATTCTAATCAATTTAGTCTAAAAAAATCTCAACATTTTTAAATGCTACAAATTTTTGCATCACAACATCAATGCACAATATTTTTTTTATAAGATTTTGATAAGTAACAGGATAATAACAGGATAAGTCAATATCCATAATCGACCATATTCTGATAACTAATATGGTCCTGATACATTGTGAATTCTTAATTTCAATACCAAGATGTTAACATGTTCTTTTACAAAGCGCAAAGTAAGAGAAGATAATAGTGCAGGTACTGTAGCAACCCAGGATATTGCAGACGATGAAGGGCCACAAATAGGAGGCACAAGAAAACAGATGTCAGTGTGGCTGGAGAGCAGAGTAACAGTATTGGACACTGTTTATTCAAGCTTTTGGAATCACCTGAACCATTGTTCTTCCCCCAACAGACAACACAAAGACTGGGCACTGGTCTCACTGGTAGAACATCAAAAACCTGCCTGCTATACGCCTGCAAGAACCAAGGGGGTAATCTAGCGCTCGGAAAGCGTTCCACCCCTAGGGGCTGCCATTGCTAACCAAGCCATCACCTGCTGTTAGCATCCCATTGACTCCCATTCATTTTTGAGTCACTTTGACAGTGAATAACTTTACATCTGAGACGTTTAAAGACTCCATTTGTCAATTGTTTATTTCTAAAGAAACACGACAATGTATAAAAGGCTCCATTACCTTGTATCTTACACTATCGCCCCGCAGAAGCTGTTTTTGTAAAAATAGGCTAACGATTGCGTCATAACCAACGCGACCCTGTCGCACAGTTGAGAAATTACCGTATAGACCTGAGGAGACGCTCGCAGCAATCTTTTACTGTCTTTGAGGCAGTCGGGGGGACGTGGAGACATGTCCTGGAGACTAGTCTGATAAAGTCAAGGGGGAAGAATGGGGAGAAGCCCATAGTGAGCCAAAAGCAACGGGAGAAAATATTTAAACAACGTGATTCAGATTTCGCTTTCCACATCTACTAGAAGACTCACAGCTGTCAGACAGGAGGCTCACGTCACATCTACGTCGTCAAGCTCAGTCTGAGCCTGCGCAGTTCGCTCAGCCATCAGGAAGTGAGTGCCCCTAGGTTGACTTCATTATTTCGCCGTAGACGTCAATGGGGTCGCTGTGTCCATTTCTTTTACTGTCTATGGCAAGAACATCAAGAGCCTCCTCAATAAGCGGAGCAACCCTGTGACTTCTACTGGGCTCTGCTTGTATTGCCCTGAGGTTGCTCCTGTTTTGGGGAATGGCTGAAGGTACAGTAGAAATCAAAAAACACAATCCTGACCATTGCACTGTAAGAACTCTATCCACACCACTGCATATAAATACAAATTTAGGAGTTCTGTGACAACATATGGCTGTAATTTTTCAGTTTTTGATTACATTTTTAAGTAATTTAAGACTGACAAAATAACGCAATACATTTTTTTCAGTTTAAGTATTTAACACAATTAACGCAGCATCCATTTTTTTCAGTGCTATTGAACCATTCAATATGTAAAATAAGAACTATAATCTGTCCTAGCGAACAGTCTGTGAAGCGGCTCTCAGTGCTCGAAGTGGGACAGTACTCACCTGTACGCAGTAACGGCACTTATACATTTTACTCTTAAAGGGTTAGTTCACCCAAAAATGAAATTCAAACGGTTCATGAATCAGTGAATCGATCAATGATTCGGGACGCCAATGTCACGTGATTCAAGCAGTTCGAATCGCATCAAACTGCCAATCAAACTGATTCATGAACCGTTTGAATCTTTTTGGAGGAACACGGAAGAGAAGACAATGCTGAATAAAGTCATAGTTTTTGATATTTTTAGACCAAAATGTATTTTCGATGCTTCAAGAGACTTAAATCAACCAACTGATGTCACATATTGACTACTTTGATGAAAGGAAATTCCCTTTCTGGACATGGACAGTACAGTGTGCATAGACTGCATATGCTCCGGGACTAAAATATAAAATATCTTAAAATAAAGATGAACGGAGGTCTTACGTGTGTGGAACGACATTAGGGTGAGTCATTAATGACATCAATATCATTTTTGGGTGAACTAACCCTTTAAGCATAACTGCACATTTTCTTGCGTACCGCTACTTCTCGCTTTTGTAACGGATCATTATCTGTGCATTATGACTTTGACTGAAGCCCCATTGTTTAATTAAGTGGCGCCTCAATCACTATAGGTGCGTTCAGTGCCTTCCAGAAGTGTTAAGATTTGCACAAGCTGTTGCGATACGATCCATGCGATGCTGATGATAAAATGTGCAACCCATTTGAATTCTTTTGAGAATTTTGTAAAACACTATGGGGAAAGCCAAACATGATCTAAAACAGATTTTTTGGTCAGAGATTAAAGACTACAGCCAGCAGAAGGAGCTATTTCCGCATGTTTTCAAATTAAACGAACATAAAGAGTTGTGAGAAAATAGAGTGCGTGTCAGATATGTGTAATGTGTGGCAGATATTAAAGTGACAGCAACCTAATAAATCTGTTGCTGTATGTGATTATTGTTAATCAAACAAAAAAAGACAAAAATAAAATCACTCACTGCTCTTGACTGAATCACGTTTGTAGCTTCAATAAGGATTAATCTCTATTCAATTTATAATTTATGCAGTGAGGAATGTGCAATGTTTAACTGCACAGATATAGAAATTTAATAATACTGACCTGAAAATCTGAAAAGAATTGTTTACAAGAAAACAATGAAAATAACGTTATTTTATTTTATTTCAATTAAAATGTTTGAAATAGTTTTTCGTTAACAATAATAACCCCTGCTCTAAAGGCTGGCATGAATTAAAAGGGTCAACGCTACTATTATAGGGCTTGTACACAAGTCTAAAGGCATAAATTGTGAGAGAGTGATGAATGAACAGAAAGATAGTTAAAGGCAAAATTCCAGTAGTCATCATTTACTCACACTCACTTCATTCCAAACACGTATGACTTTCTATCTTGCATGCAGCCTTTTTTCTGCTGTCACATGGGTTGAGAACGATATAAGGGTCAGCAAATGACGACGAAATGTTAATTTTTTTGAACTATGCCTTTAAACCAGAAATGATCAAACTAAATTGGAGAGGAGTTCTTATAGGAGCTAAGTATGCTGAAGATAGGGGAGAGGATGGGTACATTTGTTTTGACAGGAGCTCCAGCATGCAGAAGATAGAGGAGAGGAAGAGAGCATTAGTTGAGACAGGAGCATTGGCAAACTCCTGATGATGAAAGAGACTCGAGCTGCAGCGGCTGGCTCCCCAGCGGGAGTTACAACGCCGGTATTAGGGTGTGAACCCAACCAGCTAGAGTTTCTAGAATTACAGGCAGTGAAGCAAACAGCGGTTCGGTCTGGGGTTTCACAAGATCCCATTCTCATTTTGGCCAAATGAGGGTAGCTCTGAAAAAGTGACTGTTTATACTCCCTGATGATGCATTCCAATGATTTAATAAACAAGACTAGGTTCTGCTGAATTAATTATTTGGTGCGATTATGAACGCGCTCTACTTAATCAGAGAAGCTCTAATCAGAAATACAACACTCAAAACATACTAGAAATCATTTATATAGTGACCCCTGGTATCCAGTCAGAACATCCTTGCAGTAACATAGCAATATGCTAAAACCCATGCAGCATATACTTTTCTACACCACTCCAATTTTCTTCAGAAATAAAATCTAGAGAAACACTCACAATTTCAGTGTTTCAAAAGAAGAACAATATGCATTTTATATGCATGATGCATTTATACAGTTGCAAGAAAAAGTATGTGAACTGCTTGCAGAATCTGTGAAAATGTGATTAATTTTAACAAAAAAAAAAGGAAATCATACAAAATGCGTTATTTTGCATAGAACCGATGATTCTCAGCACTGTGTCGTTCCCAGGATGATCCACGGCTGTTTTTGTGATTTTTGTGATGATGTTCATGAGTCCCTTGTTTGTCCTGTTCAGTTAAACTGCCCAATGATCTTCAGAAAATCCTCCAGCTCCTGCACATTCTTCAGTTTTCCAGCATCTTTTGCATATTTGAACCTTTTCCAGCAGTGACTGTATGATTCTGAGATCCATCTTTTAACACTGAGGACAACTGAGGGACTCAAACGTAACTATTAAAAAAGTTCAAACATTCACTGACGCATTAAAAGCTGGGGGTTGAAACCTTATTGAATGTGAAGATCAAGGTAACTTGTACTTAATTTGTCTTCTAGGAAACGTTATTATCTTCTGTTGCTTC
This sequence comes from Pseudorasbora parva, assembly GCF_024679245.1. Taxonomy (NCBI): domain Eukaryota; kingdom Metazoa; phylum Chordata; class Actinopteri; order Cypriniformes; family Gobionidae; genus Pseudorasbora; species Pseudorasbora parva. The sequence goes on along the minus strand of NC_090175.1, from coordinate 16,790,658 downwards.
TGAAGGGCAGTACTAAATGGAGGAAAAAAAAGAAAAATATATATTTTTTGGACATCTTCATCCTGTTCAAAAGTTTTCACCCCCGGTTTTTAATGCGTCAGTGATTGTTTGACCTTTTTTTAATAGTTGTGTTTGAGTTCCTCAGTTGTCCTCAGTGCGAAAAGATGAATTTCAGGATCATACAGTCACTGCTGGAGAGGGAATATGTAAAAGATTCTGGAAAACTGAAGAATGTGCAGAGGGATTTTTTGGGGCCGTACGGGCCGTATTCACAAAACATCTTAAAGGTCCCGTTCTTCGCGTGTTTTTGAAGCTTTGATTATTTACAGTGTTCATGTTTCGCGTGTAAAAAAACACAGTATTTTTCACACAATTTACTTATCTGTACAGCGCTGTTTTCTCTGTCCTAAAAACGGCCTGATGATTTCCTTGTTCTATGAAGTCCCTTCTTCAAACACGTAACGAGTTCTGATTGGGCCAGCGCTTCCCGTGTTGTGATTGGACAGCAGCTTTGTGCACTTTGACTGGAAAGGTCCCGCCTCTTACCATAACGGGGAGAGGCAAGCGCTGAATACGTGGGAGAGCAACAAGACCACGCCCCCTATTTTGGGTGTTCTTGTGGGCGGAGGGTTAGTCAACAAACGGTTCTAGTGACGTCATTCCTGAAGGAAGTGCAGGGGTGTAGTCCAAACTGGCCGTTCGCTGTAGGCTTTGAAAGGGAACTTCTGTTAAATAAAATATCTCGCTTGGCATTGAACTTTGAGCTTTATAATTTTACAGGTATTATTTATGCTCCAACAGCAACATTACACACTAACTAAAGTTTGAAAGATGGAATCGCAAAGAACGGGACCTTTAAAGGGTTAGTTCATTTAGTTATGTCATTAATGACTCCCCCTAATGTCGTTCCACACCCGTAAGACCTCCGTTCATCTTCAGAACACAGTTTAAGATATTTTATATTTAGTCAGACAGCGTATCTAAGTGTATGCACACTATACTGTCCATGTCCAGAAAGGGAATACAAACATCTTTAAAGTAGTCCATGTGTGACATCAGTTAGTTAGAATCTCTTGAAGCATCGAAACTACATTTTGGTTCAAAAATAACAAAAACTACGACTTTATTCAGCAGTGTCTTCTCTTCCACGTTTGTTTTCAAACCTCAAATAAAGATTCAAATGGCCATGAATCAGCCAATGTCATGTGATTTCAGCAGTTTGGCAGTTTGACACACGATCCGCATCTTGTGCTATAAGTAGTGTGCCTACACTTAGATACGCTGTCGGACTAAATATTAAATATCTTAAACTGTGTTCTGAAGATGAACGGAGGTCTTACGTGTGAGGAACAACATTAGGGTGAGTCATTAATGACATAAATTTCATTTTTGGGTGAACTAACCCTTTAAGGCTCAAAGTAGCTCCAAACTTACCTATTTAGGAGAAACTCTTAAAAATAATGATCGTGTCAGTTCTAATATTAGGACTCCTACATTTTTGCTCTAAGAGTATTTTGCAAAGCATTTTAGAGCTAAAACTAGCTCCTAAATCTGTGAAATGCGAGGAGTAGTCAAGAGGACTCCTAAGTCACTAAGACCAAATCACAAACAATTATGGCAGTTGCAGACCTTTTTCCCCTTTCTCTCTTCCACTTAGCTTCTACACACTGTCCTATCATGATAAAAAGGCAAAAATGCCAATAATAATATTTATTAAATAAGTAAATAAATGAATAAAAATGAAATAATGTCTGATACTTGTGGCAGTTGTTTAACGAGTTCACACTTACAAATGATCGGACAGAGTGAAAGAGCAAAATAAGCCTATTTGGCGTGCTGTCCGAGGGGATCGAGTGCTCCCAGCTCAGAATTTAGCCCAAACCCAGAGTTCTCCCCCGGCTGACAGCGGGATGCAGAAAGCTGTCGAGGTAACAAGGTGAGGCGGCTGTGTATGATGTATATACTCGAGCTGATTCGATAGTGCTCCTCCCAAACTTTATTTATAAAACATCTTTTTTTGTAATCTCTCGAGATGAAGACATTTAATTAGTGACACTTAGCCTACTTTTTAAAATTTCTATTTAAATATGGCAACATTCTTATTTTAAAACCTTATTTGAATGTGGTAACATGATACCTCATTCTACAATATTTCTATGATTAAATACTTATCTCTATTTCTTAGTATAGGTTGCACTCAACAGCTTGGGGAATAGGTTTTAAGAGAAAACTTTAAGCTAAAAACTTTGGACCAACTTTATATTAGGTGGCCTTAACTACTATGTAGTAACATTTTAATGAATCATTTGATACAATGCCCTTATTGTGTACATGCATGATTTACATTTGACTTTTTTAATAATACCTGCATGTAATTACGTCTGTAATTAATTTCTGTAGTTACATTTGTAATTACAGTTGACACTTCCCTTACGTCTGACCCTACCCTTAAACTGACCCATATCACCACACCTGTCCCTAACTTTACCCGTATCCCATGCACTTCAATATCAGCAAAGGTGTTTTTCAGTACAACTTGAACACAGTAAGTACATTGTACTTATTTTTTGATGTAAGTACATAGTAGTTAAGGTCACCTATAAAGTCGGGCCAAAACTTTTACTGCTATTTAGGATCTTCTTCGGGATAGCACTAAATAAAAAATAACGCATTTTATTTTATTTAGTTAAAAATTGATATTTACATTCTCACAGATTCTGCAAACGGTTCACATACTTTTTCTTGCAACTATATATATATATATATATATATATATATATGTATATAATAATAATAATGATTAATGATTGCTGTTACCAACTGTTACAACTGCTGCTGTTACAAATCCCATATATATATATATATTAAAAATCTATTATATAAAAAATTGAAAAATGTCTCACCCGATTGACAAAGTCCTGGTATCCAGGATAGTAGGTGGTGACGATGGAGAATATGTACCAGTCATATTCCTCCATTATGTTAAGCATGACAGAGGCTTGCTGCTCTATAGAGGGACCAAACTGGAAGAACATGGAATGGTCATCCTGCAAGAAATAAAGAAACACGTGCATGAGAACACAGAAGAGTCAAAGAGAATCACATTATAATATGCTATCTGTACATTAGTTATATAAGAATTTAACCAAGCTCAAATTCTTCTTGTATTCTTCTTGCCTCCAGCCCATTACAAAGAGAAACCGACAAATGAAAAGGTACGTTTCTTAGTTAGTGACACTTGATATATATTAATCAGCAGTATTATTATTGATTTTACTGCACTGACACTATCGGAAGAGACTTGAAGTGAGCTGGATGATGACATCACTTTTCTGCAGAGCTGCTCAATTGAACTCATTTCATAACTGATGAACTCTACATGGTTATTGAACTGAATAAACACTGAACTGGCTTCAACTGAATAATTACATTATTGTCTTTTTTGGAGTCTGTTTGCATAATTCCTCACCATTTTTCTGTTTATCACTGTAAAGCTGCTTTGAAATGATCTGTATTGTATAAAGAGCGATATAAATAAAGGTGACTTGACATGACTATCTGTTTTTCACTACACAACCAGATAACTTTTGGATAAAGGAAACAAGGATCAAGCATAGATCGAGTATAGAAATATGAACCGACCCCAGCAGCACCGCAGTTCGCCAGATCTAACATCTGCTGCATCAAAGTATGTGACCGAGACACATTTTGCTCCCTTAATATCTAAATGACCACTTCACTGAAACAAATGTTCCATCCCAGGCACTTTGACTGTCCCAATGAAACGTCTGCAGAACACTGGTAATAAATGATTTGTATAAATACATTCCAAATTTCTATAATGAGCATGTCAATGAACTCTTCACATCTAACATGCATACACAGATGCGTGTGTGTGTGTGCAAACTGTCAGTGGCCAATAAGCCAAAACATTAAAGTTATGCACACATGTATGACGGTGCACATGAATGAATGCACATTAATGTATAGGCCTGTGCAGGCCTGTAAAGTATTGTTCTGTGTGTGTATTCATGTATGAAGTCTGTCGTGGGCGTTTGCCATGTTAGTCATGCCGCATGGCGAAATCTCAGTGTCTCTCTCTCTCTCTCTCTCTCTCTCTTTCGGGTCTCCATACTCAACATCAAAGCCACTCCCCTGGGGTCTGAGATGGACTGATCCATTACCTTGATTCGGCTTTAATGAGGTAACAGCATTGATGGGGCTGTGGGGAGGGGGGCTTGGGTTGTTAATCTAACAGCTGTAGTTTTAATGTTGTTTATATATTTTTGTTTTGTAGAGGTTTACTAAATGTTTTGATTTGCCTGTAATGTGTCTATGCTTTATGTGTGACTTGTATGTATTTACATGCCCCAAATATTAATTTTCTGGATTTGATCCGGAATAAATTTGGAATTGATCCCATCAGAAGGGATTCATATTTATGTTACAATTAATACTTTTGTTCAGAAAGGACACATTAAATTGATAAAAAGTGACAGTTATAATATTACAGATAATTTCTATCCGAAATTACAGATCTTTTTTCACATTTTCAACAAAAATATTAAATAGCACGACTGATTCCAACATAGATAATAATGAAATCAGCATATCAGAATGATTTCTGAAGGATCATGTGGCAATGAAGACACATGCATACATATATACATACATACACACACACATTATTATATTTTTAAATGTAATGACAAATAAAATAAAAAACCTTTTCAACAGCATGCCAGTATAAAATTTGGTTTATAAGAAGAATCTTCAACTGTACATTTAACACACACACACACACACACACACACACACACGTGCACACACACACACGCACGCATGATATATAGGCTACCATGTGTCAGATTTGTTTTCCGGATCATTCCTCCCTAATCCGCTGCTCTACACTTCTGCTCCTCACCCCCTCCCTGTCATCAATCTCCCTTGCTCCGCTCTTCCTAGTCATCCATTCCGAGTCTATTCATCTCAAAAAGAGCAATCACAGACACATGCACTCCACATCCAAGTGAATTAGCGGACTTCCATTCCTCTGTTTAGCACAATGGAGTGGCGAACCTAGTCATCCACTATATTCAATACAGTCCTGCGCAAGCAGCAGGGAACTAATCCAGACCTTACATTACTCTCCCATCACTACTTTCCTCCCCTCCTCTTCAATAATGAAGACTAGTGTCCTGCAGAGGCAGTTTATAAGCAAAGTATCTTTAATATTTGAATGAGAGCCAGTGACATAAAATAAGTTCCCCACTAACTCTAGACTGCTGGGAGGAGATAACAGCTGAGCTCCTGCCATCGACAATACCTCACCAGAACAGCGTGTCATTGAGAGAGGAGAGAATAAAGAATCAGATCCGTTTAGGAGAGCATGAATCTAAATTCAAGTGATCAGTTGATCTACCATGATGGATCAAGTGTCAGATTGATTGGAAATAAGAGGCACTTAAGTCGGAAAGCCAAAGAAAAGAGAGTCCACAGCAGTTCTTAGGAAAGAAATGTTTAAAAAAAATTAAATTCTGGTTCTGATTTAGATTCCTTAATGGTTTAAATAGCATATATTTTAGTACTGCTAACGAATAAATAATTGTGCAAAAGACAGAGTAATCTAACTGGCATTAACTATACATTAAACACCAACACTTAAACAAACAAAACTATTTTCATAAAATACCACTCACAAACTACAGTGCATGTTGTCATCCGAACAACCAGTCCGTAACCCGACATTAAGGGTTTTTTTTTTACTCAAAAATAAATAAACTCCTTTGGCAATCAGATTACACTGATTGGTTTCTAATTCTAATTCTAATAAAAAGAACCGGCTCATGAGAGTCATTCATTCTGTAATCAACCTACACTGGTTTCGCTCATTCATAATTACAACTTTACCACTCATAACAACAGTTTCCCATTCACTGATAAATACAATCATTCTGACAAGACGCACCATTAGACGCCTATAGTCGGTCCATGCTATGACACATTTTTAGGAAGGTTTTTTCAGAAATGTATTCAATTAAAGTTTCGTATCAGAAGCATCTTGAGCAATCATTTTTCTCTATTCAGTACTAATTGAAACTCAACCAGAGAACACCTTCTGTGATTTTCTACAATAGAAAAAGGCCCTTCCAGCAAGTAACGCTCCAAAATCTATTTCTTTACACAGACTCAGAGATGGGTCTGAATAATAAAAATGAGATGAGAAAAAGAACAGACACAGGGAAAGAATGTAGAAAGAGAGAAATGAAAAGGAGGAGAGAAAGACAGCGAGATAAAAGGAGAGCCGAGAGTCCGGAATTCTTAATTTGACTTGTAAAGTTGACTTCTGGGTAAAGTTGATGTACCATTACCTCCGTCGCTAAAGACAGCTCCACTCCTCTACAACTGTATTGACAAGATAGTTAGATTCCACCCTTCAGAACACCAGTGGCATGAACACAGCCAAATGGAGCTCGTGCTGAGCCGCAGAGAGGGAGACAGAGACTCGCTCTCCAGAAGGTCACTCGCAGCATTAACAGCCTCTACTGCTGCTGGCTTGTTAAGCCTAGCAGCGATCACGGAGCTGTCCGACTTACAAACTACAGAGAGAAAGAGAGCGCAACCTTGATCGTAGAAGATAAAACATTTATCAGAATTAAAGCTAACAGATACACTTAATATCAAAGACAGTAGTAAGGGCGGAAAAAAATGAACAGAATAATTGAAAAGAGCCGTCTGAATTATGTACAAACCACTTTACAAAATAAAATTAAAGTAGCTGTGGACTAAAAGTGAACACATTTATAATAGATGGACACTTTATGTTACAGTGGAGAGAAAAATCAAATGATCGAACAATCTAACAAACAAACAAACGATAGATAGAACAGCAGATAGATTAACAGATCGATAGATGATAATGTTTGAAAGACAGATTGAACAATATATCTCTCTATCTATCATTTTACAGACAGACGGACGGACGGACGGACGGATCTATCTATCTATCTATCTATCTATCTATCTATCTATCTATCTATCTATCTATCTATCTATCTAGATACAGACAGAAAAGCAGATAGATGGATAAAATGATAGATATAACGATGGATGGATGGATGAGTGGATGGATGGATGGATGGATGGATGGATGGATGGATGGATGGATGGATGGATGGATCAACAGAACGACAGAACAATATCTATCTATTTTTTTTACAGACAGATAGATAGATAGACAGACAGACAGAAATTCAGATCGATGAATAGAACGATTGATAGAACAATGAATGGATGGATGGATGGATGGATGGATGGATGGATGGATGGATGGATGGATGGATGGATGGATGGATGGATGGATGGATGGATTGATGGATGGATGGATTGATTGATCAACAGAATGATAGAAACATATCTATCTATCTATCTATCTATCTATCTATCTATCTATCTACAGACAGACAGATAGAGAGAAATAAAGAAAAGCAGATATATGGATAAAATGATGGATAGAATGATGAATGGATGGATAGAGCAACAGAATGATAGATTAATATCTATCTATCTATCTATCTATCTATCTATCTATCTATCTATCTATCTATCTATCTATCTATCTATCTATCTATCTATCTATCTATCATTTTACTGACAGATAGATAGAAAGACATAAAGAAAAGCAGACAGATGGATAAAATGATAGATAGAAGGATGGATGGATTGATGGATGGATGAACAGAATGATAGAACAATATCTAGATAGATAGATAGATAGATAGATAGATAGATAGATAGATAGATAGATAGATAGATAGATAGATAGATAGATAGATAGATAGATAGATAGATAGATAGATAGATAGATAGATAGATGTTAGCACTGTAATACAGTAACACAGAGTACAGCTTGGATTGCACACTGTAGAAAGCGATGTGATGACTCACAAGTCACGCAAGGGTTTTAAGAGGAAAAAAAGAGGAGAGGAAGAGAGAGGGGAAGCACGAGACACAGAGGGAGTGAAGTGACAATAAAAAGAGAGTCTTGCTCATAACAAACCGAGCCATCAAAGGATTAGAGCGGTGGTGGGCAGCCACAATTCACCCCTTTCAATCTTACACTTTTGTTGTGAGTGTTTCACATGATATGGCTGATGTTTTAATAGTGTTAGTGAATTATGCTGGATCTGTGAAATCAACTGAGCACTTTAATATCAGTCTGAGAAACGGCTGAGGGGTCTAGAACCAACAGATGGGTTCTGTCTGTTTATGAATGAGTGTTAGAAAACCAAAAGCTTTCTCTCTAAACACTGAATCTGTAGAACCTGCACATCATGTTCTCTATAGAGCACTAGCTCCAAAACACACGCATACACATATAGTCCATTCTGTTGCAGAAGTAACACCATTCTCACTCTTTCTGTATCTTATTTCTTATTTAAAAACACCTTATTTCCCCAGGCGATTTGCACTATAAACAATCAATAGGCTCCACTGCATGTCCAGCTGTTCGTTTAGCACACGAGTTCCCATGCTGCTATAGCTCCAACACAACTAAACAACATAATGCATTATATTCTTTAGGTCGTGCTGGGTTTTACTTTTTTGTTCTTACCTTTTAGAACAACACTATTTGTAATTTATTGCTTTCACTCTTACACTGGCACACAATTTTATCCTGTGTTATGATCCTGTATCCTGCTTAGGCATTCTATGATACAGCTGCCAATTGCGTCAACAACAAAAAAAAATAAAAAATAACACTTGACCAATGAATAAAGGATCCTAGCATTTATTACTGTATTTGCAAATACATACTTTTTATTGACCTTTTTATACAGTATGTTAATGGTTTAAAACCTTTTCTGTATTTTTTTTCTTCATGAGGATGTGTCTTAAGTTTCCATCTTCTCCTATCTGTAAAAGCAAATATGCATATTTTTTCATCTTTAGAAACATGTTTTTAAAGACCAATATATTATCTCCCCTAGTTCACGATACTTGTAATGTTAAACTCTTCTGTTTTTGAAGATATACTGTCATTATTTACCAGTAATAACAATTTAATTTAGCATGAGATGACAGAAAACATTTTTTCACCTAATACAGTCATAACACATGAAACGCATAAAAAAAGTTATTATTTTTTTTGTAAAGGAAAGTTATTCTTAAAATCCCCTTTTTGACCAATTTCACACAATCACCCATTCACTCCTGCTTTATTATGCTGCTCTGTTTCTTCACAGAAATAATTATGTTCATGTTATTCTGGACCGTCAACACATTGTGCTTGATCATCATATCTTTTTTAAGGGCCTCCCTCAATCTCTAATCAAACACACACTGAATTAATTACATGTCACATATGACGCATAATTAACGTGAAACAACCTTAATTCCCATTATACGGCTCCCTCCCTTCGGCGCTCTTAAATCAAATTTTTTTAAAGCCTGTCTTTGATTGAAACACAGGGCTATTTCCGTCCAGCAGAGATAATTCCTATTTTTCTCCCTGTGCATCTCCTCTCCCTTTATATTTCACTCTCTTCTTTCTTCCTGTGGCCTCGAATTTCGAGGATAAAGACGAGAACGGATTCAGCCATAGGTGTGAGTGACGTCTAGACACCTTGTCTCAATCGTGCTGTGAACCCACGGTGCATCTGCGTTAATCAACATCATGGAGATAAACAGTACCGTAAAAAGCACTAAAACTCCCCTCGCATTCAGTTCTATGACACCCAGAGTGGATATTGATAATATACTAATGCATGTGGCAGAACGCCACCGCTTTTCTCCTGAGCAGAGAACTGTAGCCCACATACAAGGCGAATCATTGTGTAAGCGGCTGAATGTAAAGCCTTTTGATGGAGATTACGCTCTGTCAAAGCGACAGTAAATAGTGGTTTAAAAAGCTAGTCACGTACATACTGATATGTAAGGAACTGGGGCTGAAACAACTTATTGGTAAAATCGATTCTTCTATGGACTTCACAGAAAACCTCATTCAGTGACTTAATATTGCAGTAACAAACTATTTCTATGGAATAGTGGAAAAAAGTAGGCAGTGCATGATATACTGATGCCTATATAATAGCATCACAACGATACTAAAACAACAATGATCGAGATTGTAACATTTTGCTATCTTGCTATGATCTATGCTAGGCTGGCTAGCACTGTTTTTTGATTCATCAGTATCAGTCAATATTGGATGATCTTTTATTCTATTTTTGCAGTAGATTACGTTTGACATCATGTAAAACTCACTATATATATATATATATATATATATATATATATATATATACACTTCACTTATTTAATTAAAGGCACAATTAAAATTTAAATATCCAAAAAACACTGCAACCATGTTATATATTTTGTTGACTTGTGTACTTAAATTATCCCAAATGTTTCCAAAAATGTTTAAAGGCCCACTGAAGTGCCTTGAAACGTGCCGCATTATTCAATGTGTTGACGTAATTTCCCCTGAAACGGCTTTAGCTGTTAGCTACTCCCCTTTTTTGAAACAGCCAATAGTGTTTCGTTAATATACAGTTTTTGACTAGAGTGCAAGAGCGGACCTCTCTCTGTTTGGTAAAGCCAGTTTCCTCTAATACAGTTTACCATCATAATCACCTCCATAAATAATTTCAACAATTATCTAAAAAAACATGATGCCGTTTTCAGTTCCTTGCCTTTAAACCAGTGCCCTGTCACCCATACTGTACATAACATCCAAGGCCCGGTTCCCCAAAACGTTCTTATCGCTAAGTAGTTCTTAACCTATTCCTTAAGCACTCTCTTAACCCTATGGCACGATTCCCGAAACGTTTGTACGCTAAGTATATCTTATGTAAGTCACACTTTCGTAAGATTAGGTCTGGATCATTCGTAGCGCTCTCTTAGCATTGTTTAAGCATTGTTTTTATTCCCTTTCTGGACATGGACAGTATAGTGTGCATTCACTTAGATACACTGTCTGACTAAATATAAAATATCTTAAACTGTGTCCTGAAGATAAACGGAGGTCTTACGGGTGTGGAACGACATTAGGGTGAGTCATTGATGACACAAATTTCATTTTTGGGTGAACTAACCCTTTAAAGTGACAGCAGCCTAATACACCCACTGCTCTTTCTGTCATTTAACATAGTAACTTTATTAAGAATCAAAGTATATTTAATTTACTTTGAAGTGACTAAGTAATTTTTAATTTATTTTATTATTATTATTTTAAAGGGGGGGTGAAATGCTGTTTCATGCATACTGAGCTTTTTACACTGTTAAAGACTTGGATTCCCATCCTAAACATAGACAAAGTTTCAAAAACTAATGTTGGATGTTTGATGGAGTATTTCTGTGTCAAAAATACTCCTTCCGGTTTCTCACAAGTTTTTTTCGAGTATGGGTCGGCTTGACGTCGACAGAACGGAAGGTCCTTGTATGGGCCGTACGGGCTCTTCTCCCGGAAGGGTGCGCGCGCGTGACTAGAGCGAGAGAGGAAATGCACGACCCCCATAAACACTCTCAGCTGCAGATCCAGTCATTAGTGAACACTTATGAGCCCTATGATCGCGCCGCGCTCCACTTTATTCCTATGGGTGACATCAAGCGACTTCCCGATTTGAACGCAGAAATGACGGGAAGCATCACAACATACGCTTCGGTCATGTCGCAAAAGTGGATCTCCACGGTCACTGCTGTCACAGGACTTCACGAAATCAACTGTTACCAAAGAAGTGTGTTTTTGACGGAGGAAACACACACAAATGTTGACAGGCCACTAAATACAGTACATACCACAGAGACGGACGTCCTGCTGTTGTTGTTTCTCCTGTTCAATTTATTTTAGTTCATCTGATTCTGGATCATATATGTATCAGTTGAATCTGATGCCATGGTTTATTTAGGGTAGCATTTTCTTCTCCACGCTTGAGGACGTCACCACTTTGTGCGTGTTCGTCATTCTTTAGCTCCGCCCACTCGATACGCCTCCAGGCGCTCGTTTTTTTCCGGAAAAAAACATTACAGCCTATATTTCTTTTATAAATATAATAAAACTAAAGACTTTTCGGAGATATGAAAGATGCAATACTACTTTATAGGTAGCCTACTCAAGATTGACTTAAACTGAATGTTTCAGTTTAATTTTACATTTAATTTTACCCCCTTTCATTTTACATTTGATTCATTTTTTTTAATTCATTTATAGTAAGCTATTATTAGTAGTAGGCTAAATTGTTCATTTCATTCATATCTTTTTTTTTCTGTTGTATTTTTCCTATTGCTCACTGTTTGTTCTGCTCTGAAAGAACAGATTAAGGTGTTGGGGGTCATTTTAGGGTTTTTATGAAAGCACTGACAGGGGCCCAAGGACAAAAATGTACTCAGGGCTCCCAGAAGTCTAGGACCAGCGCTGCTGTGGACGCACACACCTGGAGGTGGTGCCCGAGGAGCGATTGGGGGTTAGGTGCCTTAAGGTGCCAGTAACTGCGCTCTCTAACTGTTACTCAGTGTTTTTAAAGGAACACACCAACTTTTTGGGGCTTTAGCTTTTTCACCGTATCCCCCAGAGTTAGATAAGTCCATACATATACGGTATACCATTCTCATCTCCATGTGTGCTATTACTCTGTCTGACGCACCCATCGCTAGCCTAGCTTAGCAAAAACACTGGAAGTAAACGGCTCCATCTAGCCTGCTGCTCAATAAATGATAAAATAATGCCAACATGTTCCAACTTGCATGTTGTGATATGTATAGTAGTTACACTGTGTACTAAGACTGATGGAAAGTGAAAGGTTGCGATTTTCAAGACCGATATGGCTAGGAACTAATAATAATAATAATAATAATAGATTTTATTTATAATGCACTTTTCATTCCGAAGAATCTCAAAGTGCAACAAAGGGGGGGGGGGGGGGGGGGATAACAACAAAAAATGAATAACAAGTAAAAATATAGAATACTACAAACAATCAACCAACACAGAAAACAGAACAGAAACAGAGCTGATGGTGAACAGAAACAGAGCTGATGGTGAACAGAAACAGAGCTGATGGTGAACAGAAACAGAGCTGATGGTGAACAGAAACAGAGCTGATGGTGAACAGAAACAGAGCTGATGGTGAACAGAAACAGAGCTGATGGTGAACAGAAACAGAGCTGATGGTGAACAGAAACAGAGCTGATGGTGGACAGAAAACAGCTGATGGTGGAAGTCTCTGTTAGCTCCGCAGCACACTGTTAGCTCCGCAGCACACTGTGGTCCACTCCATGTTTCAGTTTTCTCCCAGCGGCAGTGTCCCGATGACATCGCCGAGGCACGACAGCTGAAGACCAGATGATGGGTCTTCTTCATGATGATTCAAACGATGGGGATCGCTGCAGCACCATGCAGGAGGCAGAACATTCCTCCGGGCACTTCTGTGGACACACCGGGGCCGGCGCAGATGTCCAAGCCGCTCCACGGTCGCAATGCAGGACGGAACAGCGGCGCAGCCGAGAAGCGGAACATCCCAACATCATGCCGGACGCCGACGACGAGAGCCCGGATGACGCTAGCCCGGTGCAAACTTCAGCCACCATGCAGCCCAAGCCCAAGGGAGACCACCAGTGAGCACCCGCGGCGAGAAACATCAAATGTCCTCCAAACCAGAAACCAACCGCAGCAATTCAAACGTAAACATTAGAGAAGCGGTTGAAAACGGCGAAACGACGAACAACGACCTCTCAGTGGCTGCCAGCAATCAGGAACAGTCCCAATTGTAGCTCTGACTGTTAGACTAGTCACAAACATAAGGACATAAAATAAAATGTAAATCTAATAGTACATTAACATGATTTGTTGTGGAACTATACCCTGCGTAATAATCCAGGAACTTTGCTGCTGTTCCATGGGTGCAGTGGCGCAATGATATCAGGCAGTGCCTGAAAATAGGCAAACTTCTGTCAACGTGACAACCAGCTTACACAGAGAGCATGCTGGGGGCTATTTTCAGGCACTGCGTAATATCATTGCGGCACTTTTTTTGTTGTTGACCCGTTAGGTTCTATTCCATACCCACCTAAAATGTTCACCCGCTTAATGCTTAGAATGATTTTCTTCCTGACCCGACTGATCCGGCTAAATTTATTCCACGTTTCCAGATTTAAATTTCCCCTAAAGAAAGAGAGTGATTGGAATAACAAACATAAAATGCTGGCTATACAACACTTAGATCTGTTATTTTTGTCTATTCATGATACTCTCAACAACGTTTAACATTTATTACTTTTGTCAGACCACCCAACCGGTCCAACGTACACCAGAGTAACCGTTCGCTACTGTCTTTGATTAGGAAATATACTCCGGCACCGCAAAAAATGCTGATCGGTTCCCACCGTTCCCGTGGGAATGCAGACCTCTAGTGTTAATCTACCTTCAAAAGGTGATTTACTCTATTTTGATTACCACCATAAATCAGTGTTTATATCTGAACTATAAAAAATGATTTGAATTTATTTGAATATTTGTAAATATTTGTAATTATTTGAATTATTGTAGCAGAAATTATACGGTTTGTTGGTAAAGACTATGTTAAATTTTATAGATGGCAATTGCTATCTCTGGATCAGCGTCAGTGCCAACGCAGATTTGAATGTTTGCTGTAATCATACTTGTCAAGTGTATAACGACAGCCAAATTGCTGTCATTTAGGAATAAGATTGTGCGGGTGTTTAACTTGAGATTGCGATTTTTTAGCGATTAATCGTGCAGCCCAAATATATATTTATAGCCTTATTTGTTAACAAATGTCTTTGTATCAGCATAATAACATAAACACTACTCAAGCATGCAAACTGTTGTCTAGTTAATAACTTAGTAAGAAAATGCACATGTATTAGCCGAAGGCAATGGCCTAAGTTTCTATGTCAGAAACACAATGACCTCATTTTCTTTCCCCTTTTTGCTCTTTTTCAAGTTTTTCCTGCCTCAAGGCCCCTCTGAGGGAAATGAGAGCAAAGACTTTCACCCCCTCGTCACTTCTCTGATCCCTCATTCTTGCTGTTTTTCTTCCAGAGAAAATGAGATGTGCTACCAGGCTCATTAATTGTTGAAACTTTCTCTTCCAGTATCAGTCTTGGCTGCATCGTGTCTTATCCGTCTTGTCACCAGTGCTGTCAGCCTGTCTCTCTGTTGTCTATTACCTCTTCCCTCTGTCTTTTAACCTGGACTTTATCTTCTCTTTTCTCTCCTTTGCTTTACTCCTTTACGTATCTTTTTTCAGGAAAGTCAATAACACATGTCCCTCCCTCACATCTCCACCTTATTCCAAAACCCCTCATCATTTCTTTCTCTTCCCGAACAAACCAATTGTTCTGAAGGGACACCTAAGCGATTTTCCTCCTCTCTGTGTCTAAGAGGAAGGGAGGAACATTTGAAACTGGTTCAACGAATGATGCAAAAACTGCCATTTACACCGTCTACCATGTGTACTACAACTCCCTCGCCCACATACAAAATACGTAATTATTTATTATGCCATGCATTTCTGGTTGAAACTGAGACTTTAAAGAGAGTAAAGAAACAATATAATATCAATAATACATTATACATAATAATAACACCTTGCTCAGATGCTATTTTGCAGGTTATTGTGTATTAAGAGTTTGTAACGTCAGATGCTGATTTTTGTGCAGATATCCATGCTAAAGAAAAAATATCAGGATGTGGGTAATTGTTGAAACATTAGATACATCGCACAATCAGTGTTTGCCAATGACATTAACATATTTACTAGCGAAGTAAATCTCTCAAATTGACCTGTTCATGCAATATCAAAGAAGTGGAACAAATAATGCTTATATGAACAAAAAACCAAAGTCAATCGCCTTTTGTATTTTTGCCTGTAACCATAGTTACAGTGACTAAAGCACATGACTTTCATAACTCTTCATTCCCAATTGAAAAAACTGCGCAAATCCTCTTTTGGTGTTAAAAAGAAAACTACTTTCAGGATTTACTACAGACGCGTAGTAACAAATTAGCACTGAAAAGACATGGACAGGGTTATTTTTGCGGCTGAGCTTATTCCACATGCATTTGTAGGAGTTTCCCTTTCAGATGCAAAATTTATGGGAGGAGAATATTTAAAACACACAAGGTGATTTACTAAAGTTTGCCCCATTATTTACCGCCCCCAAAAAAGCACGTCTTTAACCAGACACTTACTGGTAGATTATGCTGGTCATTATGGAAAAGTCTCACACGCTAAACTTTCCACTCCCATTGCCGCTTTTTTTTTAGGAATTGCACTCTCAGGCTAATTTGCCCTGTTTAGTAAATCTGGCCCTAAGACATTTCTTACATAATGTGGAATAGTTATCTAGATTAGTTTCTTTAGAATCTGCATTTAAATCCACTTTAAAAATCTTTTTACCCAGGCTTATAACTGGAAATCCATCACTTATCAGTGTTTTGATACTCACCTCCTTCTCATGCATTGCAGTCTAAAATGTTAATATTCTGTCTTTTTAAGCAAGGTTTTGTACACCACAGTGCTCAATAACTGTTGTTCTTATTATTATTTATAAATACATGTTGATAATGGTGTCAATTGTGGCCAAAAGTCAACATCTCTTCTTTTTACTTCAGTTGAGGTATGAATTTTTGACCGATTGAATTAATTTTCCTTAATTTGCTAATTTTGTTTAAGTACACTCATTCAAACATTTGAGGTCAGTAAGAGAATGAAATTAATACATTTATTCAGCAAGGACACATTAAATTGATCCAAAGTGACAGTAAAAACATGTATAGGGTTATAAAAGACTTAATTTCATTTCTCAAATGCTGTTCTTTTAAACTTTCTATTCATCAAAGAATCCTGAAGAATCGCGGTTTCCATAAAAATGAAACACAATGTTCACTTTGTTAATAATAATAATTGTTTCTTGAGCAGCAAATCAGTATTAGAATGATTTCTATGTGACACTTAAGACAACTTCAGCTTTGACATCACACGAATAAATTACATTTTTAATTATATTAAATCTTTTTTTTAATCAAATAAATTCAGTCTCGGTAAGCAAAAGAGACACGTCCATATATACAGTAAAAAAATCATACCGACCGCAAGCTTTTGAATGGTAGTGTATGTAATCTAAAGACCTTTTTCCCCTTTTATGTAGTTGATTCTAGCTTAAAACGAACAACACCCCTGACCCGAGACAAAACTAGTATGCCACAAATAAAGTTAGTACAAGGACAAGACGAGATGTTTTTGCTGCACGTTTCGTCTCCCTCACTATAATTGCACCTCCCAAAATACCATTGTGGCGTTCATGGAGTTTAACATCTATAGTTTGCCCTCTGTGTCTAAATGAAGTGTAAGGTCTCAGCCCCGTTTGCTGAGAGCATCTGCAGCGGACCAAGAGGAGTCACTCCTGCTGAATTTAATGAGACTTCCTGCATCTCATAAAGAGGCAGCAGTTATGCTTCTCTTGGCTCACTAAGTAGGCTTGGCATGGCGGAAAAAGAGAATACATCGCCTTTCCTTCATTAAAAAAAATCTTAAATCTCTTTAATTCTCCCTCCCCATGGCCAGTTTTCAACTATTTAATGTTTTATTCTAAATGTATGTGTAATATTTCTAAATTACCACCCATTTATTTCCGTATTAAAACCCAAGACTTTGTTGTCCGTTATAGTTATCGGTCGCACTAATAACTAAAGCGCAATGTTTGCGCAACTAACAATTCTAATATCCCATGGTCTTTTCAGGCCATGAATTTCACTATTAATGTGGGCAGAAGGAAATGAAGTATGAATAATTGAAAGCCAAATCTCTTCATTCATGTTGGTAACACTAATATACGGACAAAATCCCACACTGACGGTTGAAATACTCGATTTGCGTTTTTCACAGAGACATCCGGTTTGGAAGTAACGGGTTGGTTGTGAACCAAAAATAATTTGATGGTTTGTATAAAATGATAATACTCTTGAATTTCCATTCTGGTTTTGTCCTCAGGTGATGACTGGTTTAATCAAAGCATTGTATTTCTTTGCTATGCAAGATTGTTTCATCTGTGAAAACACATGCACAATGGCCGAGAGGTAATCACCAGCTTACCCAGAGTCTAAGCGCACGTTACCGCACTAAAACAACCCTTAGGCTAGTGTTCCTGACCTCTGCCTTTGAACACATGCGAGCGTGCTTATGCAAATCGCTACGGTTATTCAAGCTCCACCACAAGCAAAGCGTGTCTCAGCCACGTTCTGTGCCACGTCCTCACACAAGATTCATGATACATTTGCATAAATCAGCCAAACATTACAAAAACATTACGGACGCGCACATAAACACATTTAAGAAGTGCATTCAAACCTATATTCTGCACTGCACAGCTTTCTAGACATATAAATATATGCGGAGTGTCATTTTAGATACACTAACAGCACAGAAACCTACAGTCACTTGTAGACACACTAACACAAAGACATTTGTAACCGGAAGGAACAAACTCTCTCACACAGACACACACACACACACACACACACACACACACACACACACACACACACACACACACACACACACACACACACACACACACACACACACACACACAATAAAAATGAAAACAGACATGACTCACCTCATCAGAGAAACACTCACCCCATACACATGCAAACACACACACACACACACACACACACACACACACACACACACACACACACACACACACACACACACACACACACACAGTTGCGCTCCCTTACTGTGACATAGATGTATGAGGCTCAGTCAGACTGAAATAGACTGTAATAACAGGGGGGACTAAAAACACTTCATCTTCCAAAGACACACACAAACACGCACACTGACTCTAAACACTTCATCATCCTAAGACACACACACCACATGCTCTAAACATTTCATATTAAAAAGACCTGCGGAAATACGCAAACTCACACAACAGTGGCAAAAATCACTTCTTTATCTTCCGAAGCATCGGCCAACACCGTTTAACATCTGAACACTACAGATAATGAATCTCACATGCATGTGCGTGCGGTCTGAGCTTTAAACACCATTATCAGCATGCGATGCACCAGCTTTTAACAGCCAAGTTTAAAGGAATGACAGGGTAAGGGGGGAAAATTCACAATTTCACATTCCTTTTTTCCGTTCTTCGATTCACTACTGTTTCTTTTATGCTGTCTCTTTTTTATCTTTTATCCTTCTTTTTCTTCCAATGAATTCGTAATCAAAACAGATCAATCCTCGCTCTCTAAAATTAGGCTTAATGCATATTCTAATCACAAAGAGCTCTTTACACATCTCCAGCATACTGAAGCTGCTCAAATCAATGTTATCACTCTTTTTGTGAGTTTTTTATTTTATGTTTTTTTTTTTTATCCAGAATGAATTGCTATTCAAAGCCTGTTTTACTTCCGTATTACGATTTCCGAGTTAACCTCACTGAAATTGATTGGATCTTAAAAAATGGGTATACCAAAATGGAACCAGACCAAATGCAAGTACAGTATTCTAAACCAATGCCCATTTTGGTTACATTTGGTTTACAATTTGGTTTCGTTAGACCACTTTGTAGACACACTTAGTTCTTACAATATCCCAAATGTTTCCAACTATTTGTAAATTGTGAGAAAATTGCTATTTTAACCAATGACCCGGGACGTTTCAGCGTAGCGTCTGAGTTCTCGGTTTTATTCTTAAGTGCTTTTCTCTTAGCAGTGTGAACATGTCACAGCAGCGCCGAGCGAACACACAGAGTAACGTCATAACATCATTTTAAACACACTTAAATGTACCTAATATGATAAACAGAGCTGCTTTACCTTATACTCATGACCGGAACTAGTGCGCACGCCCGGCAACTGTATCCCGTCCCGTCATAATAAAAGTCCCGGTACTCGCGAGCCGTGTGTGTGTAACAATCGCTCCAGCGGCCGTGCTCAGCTCCACAACACTCGGTCCTGCTCTGCTTTACACTACAGTAACGTTAATAACCGCATCCATGAACATGATTTCTGCCCGAGTCCTATTTTCCACCGGCTGTGAGGGGAAGACCACATGTCCCAAGATACTGCGCTCAAACTTGCCGTCATCAAACTACGCATTTGTTTTGAATAGGCGCCCTCAAGTGGAAGGAAAGTCGCATAGTGCACCTTTAATAGACTGGTAGACTGTTAGGTCAAGGTTAGTAGAATAAATTGACATGAAGTTGCAATGTTACTTGTAGTTAGTCTACAAAATTATCTAAAGTGGGCCATCGAAATAAAGTGTTACCCCTTTGGTATTATTAACATCAAATAGCCAATGTGTCCTAAGTGTGAAACAGAAGTTGTGATAATCTTTTCTTCCCTGTTGTGATGTATATCCAAGTGAAACGGCTTCTTGGACAGGCTGTAGGATGGGTCTGGATTATTCCATTGGGAACTGATTAGACAGTTGGATGGCTGTGGTTTGTTACTGCTGTGATCTCATGTGATAGGTTGTCCCGCCCTCGCACCAGAAGACCACGAGGGCCATGAATTAAAAATGATGTACAAAAATAAATAAACATTTCATAAAAATAAGATTTTTAGTTACTCAACACACACACACACACACGCACACACGCACACACACACACACATATATATATATATATATATATATATATATATATATATATATATATATATATATATATATATATATATAAATAATGTTGATTACCACAAACTTTCCCTTCCTTTAATTAAATCTGGGCTGCACTGAAACACACTTAATTTGAATTAAGCAAATCTGTTTCAATACTCACTGTTAAAAAAAGTATACTCACCTTTTCTGACTAAAATGATATCCAGTTTTACCTAATACCTAAAACTCTAAAATGGCTGTAAAAGTTAGAACATTTTTACAACACAAATAATACATGTTTTTTAAGTAGAGGTTGACCGATATTGTTTTTTTTAAATGTTTGATAAAGCCATATATATATATATATATATATATATATATATATATATATATATATATATATATATATATATATATATATATATATATATATATATGTGAACTAAAATTTTGTTGGTCCCCCTTTTGCTGCCAAAAATGCCCTGACCCGTCGAGGCATGGACTCCCCTAGACCCCTGAAGGTGTGCTGTGGTATTTTGCCCCAAGATGATCCTTTAAGCAGCAGATCCTTTAAGTCCTGCACGTTGCATGGTGGGGACTTGTTGGGGCCGTCATGGATCAGACTTGTTTGTTCAGCACATCCCAGAGATGCTCGATTGGATGAAGAATTTGGAGGCCAAGTCACAACCTCAAATTTGTTGTTGTGCTCCTCAAACCATTCCTGAACCATTTTTTCTTCGTGGTTGGTCACATTATCCTGCTGAAAGAGGCCACAGCCATCAGGGAATACCATTTCCATGAAAGGATGTACATGGTCTGCAACAATGCTTAGGTAGGTGGTACGTGTCAAAGTAACATCCACATGGATGGCAGGACCCAAGGTTTCCCAGCAGAACATTGTCCAAAGCATCACACTGCCAGCTTGCCTTCTTCCCATAGTGCATCCTGGTGCCATGTGTTCCTCAGGTAAGCAATGTACATTCACCCAGCCATCCACGTGATGTAAAAGAAAACATATCTCTCAACCTCGCACCAGATCACAAGGGCCATGAATTAAAAATTATGTGCAAAAAATAAAAAATACTATATATTAAACTCTGCAATATTACCTTAAAATAAGAATGATCAATTTTGAGTTACTCAACACAGCATCTATGAAATAATGTTGATTACCACAAACTTGCCCTTCCTTTAATTAAAAACTAAATAAATCTGGGTTACAGTGAGACACTTACACTGAAACTTAATGAGGCCAATCTGTAAATGTTCAAGTACTCACTGTTTAAAAACCAGGCCATCTTCTTCCATTGGTCTGTGGTCTAGTTCTGATGTTGTCTGGCTATCCCCAGACCAAGCTCAATTTAAAATTGAACACTGGTCTGGGGAGACTGCTCTGTATTTTCTACTGCACAAGAGGTGTGATATACGGGCATTATTCAAATAAATCTGTACGCAATTGGATAGTCCTTCAACCAATCAGACCACAAGAGGCGTGATCAACAGGCAAAGACCCATCGCTTCTCTATCTGTCATCGTGTTAAACCCGCCAATAGCGCACCAGGTGGATAAGCCAGTCTTTGATTGGTTCCCACAAAAGTGTAACAGAAGCAGTAGAAATAAATATACAGGTTTCCAGACTGAGTTGCCTGGCGAAATCAAATCGCCGGCAGATCAGAGCTACCCAGTCTAGTTCTGATGCTCGCTGCTTTTAGCGGTGGACAGGGGTCAGGGTCTGAAGCTATGCAGCCTGATACACAACAAACTGCGATGCACTGTGTATTCTGACACCTTTCTATCAGAACCAGTATTGACTTCTTGAGCAATTTGAGCTACAGTAACACACGGGGCAGCCTTCACCCCCCACATGCGTCAATGAGCCTTGACCTGTCGCTGGGTCACCACTGTTCCTTCCTTGGACCACTTTTGAAAAAATACTGACCACAGCAGACAGGAAACACCCCACAAGAGCTGCAGTTTTGGAGATGCTCTGACTAAGTTGTCTAGCCATCACAATTTGCCCTTGTCAAACTCGCTCTTTCTAACACAAAAATTTGAGAACAAATGTTCTCTTGTTGCATAATATATACTATCTTACTAGATAGAACTGTTATACAAGGAAAGTAAACTGTATACAATCTGTATTTTACAGCTTGCGTTGATATTATTAGTAATTGAAAAGCAAGCATTACACATTCTAATTTACCATCAACATTCAGCAAATACGCATTTGTATCGCATTGCCGATATATCAGTCAACCACTTGTTTTAAAAGAAGAATTGTAATGTATATGAATATGAGGTTAACATTTCTGCAACACCCTCCAAAACTTTGCCCAATTTACTTCCATTTCAGTGCCTCACCGTAACCTTGATTTTTGCATGTTTTGTTTGCTTTTAAACAGGGATTTGAATATTTTTTGATAATCAACATAATTGACTAAACGTTATAAATTGTGCATAACTTGTATTAATTCCGTAATGTTCCTTTAAAGGTGCACTATGCAGCTTTCCTTCCACTGAAGGGCACCTATTGTAAACGAAAGGCTTAGTTGGATGACGCCACGTGTGCGCGCAGTATCTTGGGACATGTGGTCTTCCCCTCACAGCCGGTGGAAAATAGGACTCGGGCAGAAATCATGTTCATGGATGCGGTTATTAACGTTACTGTAGTGTGAAGCAGAGCAGGACCGAGTGTTGTGGAGCTAAGAAACGGCCGCTGGAGCGATTGTTACACACACACGGCTCGCGAGTACCGGGACTTTTATTATGACGGGACGGGACACAGTCGCCGGGCGCGTGCACTTCCACTTTTTCCGGTCATGAGTATAATGTAAAGCAGCTCTGTTTATCATATTAGATACATTTAAGTGTGTTTAAAATGATGTTATGACGTTACTCTGTGTGTTCGCTCGGCCCTGCTGTGACGTGTTCACACTGCTAAGAGAAAAGCACTTCGGAATAAAACCGAGGGAAAGGCAGATATGACGCGATTGACAGACGACTCGCTCAAACGCTATGCTGAAACGTCCCGGGTCATTGGTTAAAATAGCAATTTTCTCACAATTTACAAATATTTGGAAACATTTGGGATATTGTAAGAACTCAACTGAACAAAATATATAACACTGGCCTAGTGGTTTTTGGATATTTTACTGCAAAAATACTACACAGTCCATCTTTAAGTATATAACTAGGTTATTTTTATTTTATGTTGACTTTTAACCTTTAGAGTGAAATGTGAAAGAAAAAAGCAGCAGCGTAATGATAGATGATCATCTCTTTAAAACGCATGCCTTTTGTCTGCATCAATACATCAAGCTCGTTGTAGCTGAACAAATAGACTGCGAATGACGGCGACAGCAGGAAAAGGATGGATAGAGTAAGTGAAAGAGAAAATGTACAAAAAAGGCAAGTGAAAGTGGAGAGGAAAGGGGACAGTATGGAAGCAGAATTTATATTTTTCGTACCCTTCAACCCCATATAATTAAATTCTCAGCTCTTTTCAGCTAATAGAGCTCATTAGTAACACAGAGGATAAAGGCAATTAGTCACTTATTGACACATGTAAGCCTTGTGAAAGAGCCAAAATACACACACACACACACATGCGCCATGAATTCTTTGCTGAAAGCTCAACGCTTGATCTTTATCAAAAGCACCAGGGTGTGGAGTGTGCATGTGTGCAAGATGCATTAGTATGTATCGAGGGTCTTTAAACTCCGTAAATAATCTCAAGGTAGTGAGGGAACAGATAAACAGGAGAGAAAATTGGAAAGGGTATAAAAGCAAAATAGAGGAAAAATACAGACAACTTGTCATACGTAAGTGGTAAGGTAAGAGTACAGTGCATACTGAGGTGTGTAAACCATTTTAAACAAATGGAAAATCTGCCTTGCTTATCGATCAGTACTGAGATTTATTCAAGTATTTCAGTTTTCAGAGAACTTCTCCATGGCCATCCCAAATAATTAGTAATATTTTTGTTAATTCTATCAATATGTCCTTTTTATCCCATTTATTTTAATGTGAAAAGTGTAAACATGAGCTTTCCAACCACAGAAACATAACAATATTGGCTCAACCATTGGCTTGACTTTTTGGCAGAGCTACCCATTTATTCAGCCAATGGCAGATCAGTATGCAGCCAGAAAACTGTCACTTCTGTTCTGTACCATTTCCTCCTTATAGTGATAAAAGGTCATGGTCTAACCCCTTCAAATTAGTCTGTGTAACCTAATGTACTCGGGCTGATTGAGTGAAATTAAATCATCTTTCTAACTCACCACACATATCTCTTTTTTCATTTCTTTGGTTACAAATCACAATATTTTTCACATGTATTTTTGCAAATCCATCTGGTGACAGTGGGGGCACAGACATGATATATGTTTAACTTTTATTTAGGTGGAAACCGTACATTTTTCCCAGGATTTTTTGATGAATGAACACTTTAAAAAAAAAAATTAACAACATTTGTTATGTAAGGCCGCCCAAATCGTCCCAATGGAGGCTAACGATCGGCGGGTGAAGTTCGCTGCGCGTTCGTCTTTTCAGCGGGGAAAAGGGGATTTTATTCCAATTCCTCGTTATCTGACTCCATTTAATGATAATTTAGAATTTAGGTTAGAATGCCAATTGGTTATTTGGTCATTCATTTTTAATAGTTTACGTACACATTTAATTATTCCGTTTAACCCTTTGTTGAAATTATACCCAACCTGAATAATTCCAGAGCAAGTCAGAATCTATCAAAGTGTAACAATTTATTTAACAGTCAGGTAAATGTATAAAGCCAATTACATAGTCAATTCAAAGGTAATCCATATATAACATCAAATACTCTGAAGTAAAGAATGAAATGTATACCTGACTTCTGAAAACTACATAATGCTGGCTATCTCGAGACATCCAGCATTACGGGCTGACCGGTTTAAAGTGTCAAGCCTTGAGCTCTTTGCAACATTTCCTTAAATACCCAGAACCAGATACATACCCATCACAATAGGAATTTGCATTGATCAAGTTCTATAGACTTGATTAGAAGAGAGGCCAAATGGCTGAAAGCCACACCCACCATACACCAAGGAAGGATATCTTTAAACCCTTAAAACATTGATTATCTTTTGGTTAACTTCTGTGGAGTTGAGATATTTGTACCAGTCGCACTGAGACATTTCAAATGATATCAAACACATATAATACTGCATTGTGAGGATTGACATTGTAACAAAGAGATTTCTAGTGCATTTCAGGTGATCTCAAGTTTGGGGGAGCAGTAGTTTGGGGGAAGTTTCATGTGAAAGGAAAGGCATGTAAATTAGAGTCATTCATAGATGGTTCACTCAGTGTGATGTCGTCTCGGACAGAGACTCTAACTGTATGAATAAGTTCAGATGCTAATTTCCTTTGTTTTCTCAGAGCGATTAGACATTTCGGCATCTACTAGCTTTTTCCAGCCTTACAGATTCCACCTCTTGATCCCGTTGGGTCAAACTCTGGTGGTCCTATGGGATCATAGTTAGATGTTGGTTTGTAATCCTTGAGATGTAGAAATTGTCTTTGTAATATTAGCAGCTGTAGAGACCTTCGGAAGGCTCTTTGTTCACCTGCAGGACACCGTCTCACCAGGTGTGTGTAGCTTGAGTTTCAGCTGGTGGGTGAATGTGTTCAGGTGTTCTACCTGTGGTTCAGCACAGCATGTTCATAGAGTCAGTCTCGGACCTTGGTGAATGTTCAGTTAACGTGTCACTTCTTCATGGGGAAGCTTCTGCTTCTGCACCTTCCCGATAATCTGACTCTCCTTGTGTAATCCTCACACCTCCAATGGTGTGGTTCACTGGGTAGATTTCAATAGGTGGAAGGCTTCTCCGTAGTTGACACCTGAAAAGAGTCTTAATGTCCACTTAACGACTGAACACTGATGAACTGAAAACCGTAGAGAAATGCATAAGAACATATAATGCAAGAAAACATAAAAGAAAAAACAATGTGGGTTCATGTCAGCAGTGCGATTGGTACACCTTCTCTCAAGTGTTTTTCAAGGTCATAATTGGTGGGGTGGATTAAATATATTTAATCACCTAATTCTTCACTATCACTGGGATAAAGTGACAGCGGAATTTAAGTATTCTTGGTCTGGATTACCTAAGGAAATGCAGCAAAAAGTCAGTGCAGTTTATATATTTAAATAGATGATATGCATATATAATAACATCAATAATATTCAATCACAATTATGAAGATATACATATATATATATAATAACCACTGTGTTCAGGAATCTTCCAATGCAATTAAGGCAGATCTAAATATGTTTAGTCATACAATAATGGAGATTGTGTATTCCTTGTCACAGTGTGTGTGTGTGTGTGTGTGTGTGTGTGTGTGTGTGTGTGTGTGTGTGTGTGTGTGTGTGTGTGTGTGTGTGTGTGTGTGTGTGTGTGTGTGTGTGAGTGAGCAGTCCTATGAGTTGGTAGGATGTAGTGAATAGCGTTTGCTATGTGTGTCTTTAATAGACTGTCATCATGGGATCAACTCTACTGTCCTGTGTGTTTGAAGCTATTTGGATCTGTTGGTGTGAAAAGATGGACAATAGATCTTTAGTGAAGTAACACTTTTGGACTCTATGCCATCTTTGATGTGTAGTGTACAGCCTGGATAGATTTGATCTGTTTCAGGTGATATGAGGGTGTAGTGAAGAAAGTGTGTGTTCCGTGTTTGTTTTTGGGAGATGGGTGGAGTCTTATCAATAACAATCTGTGTTGCAAAATTTAGTTCCAGTGCTACACTGGGAGATCACATGTATACATTTTGTGAAGTGTGAATGACCCCATCAAGTGTATTAGCACCCATCTCCCTCATTTCAGGTTGTTCTGACATTATCAACAGCTTCAGTCAGATGTGGACTTATTTGAATGGCACTATTATGCCTGTTGCAATTTTCATCCTGGCTGTCACATGAAACAGAGTTTCATCGGCCAGGTCTGAATTGTTGCTGTTGTTTTAGTACAGTGTGTGACACCTTAAAACTGTTCTTACAGTCGAGCCTTCACAGTCTGCTGTAAGCATTAGAAACCCCAGTTCTGCTGGAGAATTTTTCTGGATTAATCAGAGCTTTTATCGCTCATACTGTCATGAATTCCGATGGGTTGGTTCCCATGGCTTTATTTCCAGTTGCTCTCTTTACAGTCAGATCTGTGGGCAGAAATTGATTCACCTGTTTTGGTGTTGTCTGCTTTGAATTTTGTTTTACGGTGTCGCACACACATTTGATTATTTGAGGTCTCTGTGACCTGTAAAAAAATTGAGGTACTTCTGTGGTGAAGGGTGAATTGGTTTGCTATTATCAGTGCCACACATATAGCTGTGTTCTTGTAAAGGCAAAAGATAACAGCACAACCCCTCCCTTTTGGCACTGGGAATTGAACCAATGCAACACAAGATTAAAATCGAATACATTTCTTTATGCATTACCTCAATATTTTATCTGACTCAATAATGTAAACGTTTTAATTATTTCTAATACTTTATAAATATGAATAAATGTCTGATTATTCTGCTTAACTCTTTACTTTATTGAAATCATTCATTAGGTTCTTAGAGTCACAGGGTCTTCGCACTTTCCAGTATGCGGGCCCATAATCACAAACTTATCAGTCTTGGTCAAGTAGACAGAGGTTAAATCTTTTACATTGAGTTATAGTCAGTAAACCAAGATTCCGATAACATGAGTATTCACAAACTCGTCAGTCTTGGTCGTCAGTAGAGGCCATACGACTGATATCTTGGACGCCCGTGCTACACGTTGATCATTCCAAGATATTTTTGTTCAGTCCCCTTGGGTTTGAATTCTCGTAATTAATGCAAACTGCTTTCAATCAGAGGCCCATGACCATCACCACAGATTCAAGTGACCAACTTACTATCTCTAATGGTGACTTTCTATAATCATGCCGTGGTTTCCCACGTCTACGTAATTTAGAGCAATATTACAACAATCAGGAATTAGGGTTGCCCTATTTAGATTGGTCTAATAATTTGTTATTGTTCTAAACGGAAGACGTCTTTAGTCTTTCAACCCGCAGTCCAAGTCTACGTATCTGAACGCCAATGTGTTAGTCGGAGCTCTAAAACATCAGCCTGGTGTGCTTTTATGCTCCACCGAAAAACTGTGTTCTAGTCCGTGTACTAACCTGAGCGTAGTCTTGTGGTGTCATGGATGTACATGATCCACTGAGTTATTAACACAACATACGTTATAGCATTTTCATGGTTAATGCAATTGAATAACACTGTAGCCACATGGCAATCCTATGCTCCACCTGGGAGACAAACAAATTCAACAAAGAAACACATTTATTCAGTTTTTCTCAAGATACATGGTCTAGAATGCATATAGCATCTACAACCTTTATCCTAAGTGTTTCATACACTTACAGTAAAGCAATCTTGTGTTTTAAAGAATAAACTTAAATAGCCTAGGTGTTTTTATTAACACAAACAACTATCGTGTGTTCAATGCGCACGTGTTTAGTACAATTACAAATTTGAAAATGCATACGAACTAATACCAAGCGTTAGGCGGAACTCTAAAATCTCAGTCGGCGTGCCTCAAAGCTCCACCCAAAAACTGAACTCCAGTCCGTTACTAACCTGACAGATTTGCGGTAACAATACATCCTAATGCACTAAAATCAATAATTTCAGAGTAAATCAAAATTAAATCGAACGCAACAACATATTTATCAAAATGTCTTAAAGATAATGATTTTGATTCGGCCCTGCAGTCACAACTGGCTGGCATGTACATTGATTGCACGACAACAGTCAGGCTTAAGGCCAATGAGCGACTCTGTTGCTGTTAACATCCAATGAACTAGCAGCACATGCTGAGTGCAGTCAAATTCCTGCTCGAAAACTACTTTTGAGTGAGGTTTCGGATTTTATTTTCATGCCAATACATTTGAATATGAAAGACTGGTTCAAGACTGATGCAAGCACATTCGTTGTATCTCTTTTTAGATTACAAATGCCTATTTGCTTGATTTAGTCTATTTACAGACTAATCTGCTTGGCAGCACAGTGGCAATTTTAACTGAATTTACAAAATGTGATAGATTTAGGTGTTACTTATTTGGCTAAACGCTCCCATTGAACATAGAGAAAGTCTTTGTTCTCCGAGTGGGCGTGGTACGCCCCGTGGGCTCGCTGAGCCACTCAGAAACATCATGAGGTTTCTTAACAAAAATACAGTAACAACATCACTATCATTCTGCGTATCAATCTTAGATTTGAATCTTACCACCTCTTAATCATTTGTAGCCACGAGTAATTTAGCTGTGTAGCGATAATAGCTGTAGCCAATTTTGATCAAACAAAAAGTTCTCTTCATTTTTACATGTTGCATATGCATCAGCCTGTTTTTCCCAACTTTGTTTTTCATAAACAAATGCATCAACGTGCGTATCTATCAAATCACAAATGCCTTCCAATTTGTTTGCAAACTTAGATTTTTAATTCTATTGTTTGCTCGTTCTCATCGTGTGTTGCTAGTTTGTTGCAGCTAATAAAACAACGGAGAAAGCATTTAGCTGATTTTAAAAACGCTCTAATTTACAAATGTTTATCGAGTCTTAGGAAATAGTTTGGAAGATGTTTTTCCAATTTAGGTTTAGTTGTGGTAGGTCTACACCGACAAAGAAATATTTTAAAATCCATAACATGAGTTTTAATTCCTCTACTGCGCTGTCGCTATCATGTCCCTGATATGTGATTGTATCTAAATTCTTAAACCCCACCGGATTGCGGTTCCGGTCTAACATTGGGTATTCCGACCCATTCTATTAATGTGTTTATATGGGATGCGTCTGTTTTTCCCTAAACATTTCTAAAAAGGCAAAAAGAATTTTACTTACCAGAACAGCTGAAGAAAGAGAAGTTCAAACCTCTTGTTGATTTCAAAATCGAATACTTCGCTGAAAAGACGTTGCTCGTAAGAGAGTCGCAACATCACGGAGGCTGGTCACCACATTGTAAGGCCGCCCAAATCGTCCCAATGAAGGCTAACGATCGGCGGGTGAAGGTCGTTGCGCGTTCGGTCTTTTCAGCGGGGAATAGGGGATTTTATTCCAATTCCTCGTTATCTGACTCCATTTATTAATAATTTAGAATTTGGGTTAGAATGCCAATTGGTTATTTGGTCATTCATTTTTAATAGTTTAAGTACACATTTAATTATTCCGTTTAACCCTTTGTTGAAATTATACCCAACATGAATAATTCCAGAGCAAGTCAGAATCTATCAAAGTGTAACAATTTATTTAACAGTCAGGTAAATGTATAAAGCCAATTACATAGTCAATTCAAAGGTAATCCATATATAACATCAAATACTCTGAAGTAAAGAATGAAATGTATACCTGACTTCTGAAAATTACATAATGCTGGCTATCTTGAGAGACATCCAGCATTACGGGCTGACCGGTTTAAAGTGTCAAGCCTTGAGCTCTTTGCAACATTTCCTTAAATACCCAGAACCAGATACATACCCATCACAATAGGAATTTGCATTGATCAAGTTCTATAGACTTGATTAGAAGAGAGGCCAAATGGCTGAAAGCCACACCCACCATACACCAAGGAAGGATATCTTTAAACCCTTAAAACATTGATTATCTTTTGGTTAACTTCTGTGGAGTTGAGATATTTGTACCAGTCGCACTGAGACATTTCAAATGATATCAAACACATATAATACTGCATTGTGAGGATTGACATTGTAACAAAGAGATTTCTAGTGCATTTCAGGTGATCTCAAGTTTGGGGGAGCAGTAGTTTGGGGGAAGTTTCATGTGAAAGGAAAGGCATGTAAATTAGAGTCATTCATAGATGGTTCACTCAGTGTGATGTCGTCTCGGACAGAGACTCTAACTGTATGAATAAGTTCAGATGCTAATTTCCTTTGTTTTCTCAGAGCGATTAGACATTTCGGCATCTACTAGCTTTTTCCAGCCTTACAGTTACATTATAAAAGGCTTTACTTTTTACCATCACTGCTAAAATAAACTCATCCTTACTGAATAAAATTATTAATTCCTTTCAACAACAAAAAAAATGTAATGGTAGTGTACCTTATTTTTTGACAAGCAACATAAAGCACTGACATAAATGCTTTTCCTTTGCCATAAATGTTTGCTCTTCATAATTTCATTCTAAGCATAGTTATTGACACATTTGTATATTATTTCACACGTAGCAGCATCTTCATTGTTTACATCGCAGATGAAGACATCCACGTGAACACACAATATTGTATTTTACTAAGGTATTGTATTTATGTGCACGCAAACCTGAACGACAGCTCTAGAGAACAGGTTGTTCTTTTGTGATCTTTGGTGTTTGCTAGTGAAGGCGATGCTTTCATTAAGCTTCATTAGAGTAATGAATACATGCTTTATAGAGCGCTGTGCCTGAATATGGAAAGATGCCTCCAATTTATGAGGAGAGTGTGCGACTCACAATGTTTCTTTCTATAATAAGTGTGTGTGTGTGTGTGTGTGTGTGTGTGTGTGTGTGTGTGTGTGTGTGTGTGTGTGTGTGTGTGTGTGTGTGTGTGTGTGTGCCCAGTGAGAGTCAAATACCGTGTAAAATGAACGTCATTCAGTTCATAACCCTGCCACTGTATTTTTGGACTGCTTTACATTTCCCAATCTCTCCATTTCTTTTCTTTCATCTCAAGTATCCTCGTCTCTTCTTCCCCTTCCCGTTTATTCATCTGCCAGCTCATCCCTCCTTCTTCACCATATACTTTTTCTCTTCCATTGCCTCTGACAACTTGCTTTCTCTGTCTGCCTCTCCATCTCTGGCAGCCCTGCACTTAGTGTTTCACACAAATTTTCCTCCACCTCCCAAGTTCTCCTCCTCGATTCATCTCGCTTCCGTCATTCCCTTCCTTGTCACTTACTCGTTATTCCTCCCCCTCATTCTCCACCTTTTTCACTCCACCCTCTTACATGCACATTTCCTCTCCAAATCTCTCTCTCTCTCTCTTTCTCTCACTGTACATATTAGCTACAACATTAAACCTATTACAGCTCATTTGTACTGGCTACTCATTAAGAACAGAATTACACATTGATTTTAAGGATCTTTTATTGGTTTTGAAGCACTGAAATATTTGGTGCCCTCATGTAATTCGGACTGATGGTCAAAAACTGCATCAAACCATTGTTCAAGGTCTGAGGAATACTATTACTCTCTGTAAACCAGAGATCATCAGGATCATTTCACCGCATCCATTTAGTTTTGATTAAGGATCTGGAAGCGCCTACCAATGGAAATACTATTAATAATTACCTCAAATTTAAAATTCAACAAAAAGACGAAAAATGTTTCCATTTAATAAAAATTTCCAAAAAAATAAACATTGAATTAATTGTGAAATATTTCAATATTCCCAAAAATCTTGATGATTTGAATGATTAGTACATTTACTATATTTTTCCGAATATAAGATGACCCCCCTCCCCCCATTCAAGATGATCCTTCTGCAAAAAAAGACCAAATCTTGTATTTTAATAAAAGAAAAGTTTTAGTTTAAATTGTTTAACTGCCTTTAGATCATATTGCATATTTTTCACATTTAAATTTTGTATTGTAATATGGTAAATACTGGTAAAATGTACCAACACTCACATTTATAAATAAACACTTTTTATATATAAGACAAAACTGTTTTTCAGATGTATTTCTAAGAAAATCATAAGTCTAAGTCTTAGAGTCTTAAGTCTATATTCGGATCAATACAGTACTCAAGTAGGAGATGCTTTTATCCAATGTGACTTATAAGTGAGAAACATGCAAAGTAATTTATCATACAATAGTAGTAGTATTAGTAGTGGTGTTTATTTTTTATTTATAATTTATTCTCCCTAATTCCCCATTCCAGTTAGCCTAGAAATCTAGACGCACCCTAGCGGCAGCAAAGTTGGTGGGCGGGCTTAACATAATAACGGCAGAGTTGCGGTGGTTCAGTTTGAATTTCCTGCTACTTCCCTACTAACAAAGAACCGCACTGAAGCCATTCTTTAAAAAGGAAGATGTTTTTAGGGTTTTGCCGACCGGATACGGCGAAAGTTTAATCTATCAACTAGCTCCGCTGGTGGGAAAACGCATGGGACTCAGCCAAACCTGCTTAAGATTGTCTCACCACTGATACCCCTTTTCCACCAGAATGAACCGGGTGCTAGTTCGGAGCCAGTGCTAGTGTCAGTTCTAAGTTGGTTCGACTTGAGAGCCAACGCTAGTGTCAGTTCTTAGTTGGTTCGAATTGAGAACCAACGCTAGTGTCAGTGCTAGTGTCAGTTCTAAGTTGGTTCGACTTGAGAACCAACGCTAGTGTCAGTTCTTAGTTGGTTCGAATTGAGAACCAACGCTAGTGTCAGTGCTAGTGTCAGTTCTAAGTTGGTTCGACTTGAGAACCAACGCTAGTGTCAGTTCTTAGTTGGTTCGAATTGAGAACCAACGCTAGTGTCAGTGCTAGTGTCAGTTCTAAGTTGGTTCGACTTGAGAACCAACGCTAGTGTCAGTTCTTAGTTGGTTCGAATTGAGAACCAACGCTAGTGTCAGTGCTAGTGTCAGTTCTAAGTTGGTTCGACTTGAGAACCAACGCTAGTGTCAGTTCTTAGTTGGTTCGAATTGAGAACCAACGCTAGTGTCAGTGCTAGTGTCAGTTCTAAGTTGGTTCGACTTGAGAACCAACGCTAGTGTCAGTTCTTAGTTGGTTCGAATTGAGAACCAACGCTAGTGTCAGTGCTAGTGTCAGTTCTAAGTTGGTTCGACTTGAGAACCAACGCTAGTGTCAGTTCTTAGTTGGTTCGAATTGAGAACCAACGCTAGTGTCAGTGCTAGTGTCAGTTCTAAGTTGGTTCGACTTGAGAACCAACGCTAGTGTCAGTTCTTAGTTGGTTCGAATTGAGAACCAACGCTAGTGTCAGTGCTAGTGTCAGTTCTAAGTTGGTTCGACTTGAGAACCAACGCTAGTGTCAGTTCTTAGTTGGTTCGAATTGAGAACCAACGCTAGTGTCAGTGCTAGTGTCAGTTCTAAGTTGGTTCGACTTGAGAACCAACGCTAGTGTCAGTTCTTAGTTGGTTCGAATTGAGAACCAACGCTAGTGTCAGTGCTAGTGTCAGTTCTAAGTTGGCTCCTCCTAAGAACCGTTTGCTTTTCCACATGCTAAGAGCCACAACAGAGCCAGGTCTTACGTCATGCCAGAGTCCTGCACGGATCCCTCCCAGACCCGTTAATATTTGGCCCGTTACCTGATCCGTGCCCGCAATAAATCACACACAATAAAGTCGTTCCAATTAAAATGCTTTTTTTTTTAATCTTGCACCTCTCTCAACATCACAAGAGAGTCATGAATGGGCTAATGAAACAGGCTTAAGTTAGCCTGACAAGCCAGACCCACATCAAGATGTTTGGTCTGGAAACTCACCATAGACAGGGCTCAGTCGAGGGGCGGTATAAACGGTTGTCTTTCAAACTCCATCTGCACTCGATAGGATAGCGCAACACCAACCAGAGCAACGAAGGTGAAGCAGAGCTTGTTGACAGATTAAATATTCACCGTATCCGGTCGGCTAAACTCCGAACACATCTTCCCTTTTTAAGAATGACTTCAGTGCCGTTCTTTGTTCTTTTCTCAGAGAAAAGCTTAACTCCAATTCTTCCAGAGTCGCGGTCAAAGCTGATTCGAAAGACCGCCACCGTTCGCCAGTTTCTGTGTTTACTAGAAGCACGCAAACGCAACTCGGCCGTTGTCATTATGGCCCCGCCTCTATACACGATGTGATTGGGCCGTCCAGATTGAGAGGAATACAGCTCAGAAGGGTATTGAGAGTGCCTAAACGACACTTGCGGGCAGATTAAATTTGCTGCCGCTAGGGTGCGTCTAGATTTCTAGGCTAGGCTAAAGTGCCTTTATAGACTCATTTTATATACTCCACTCACAAACTTTACTTTTGCTCGCTCCAACTGGGCTACGAGAGGCATCAACACCATCGCAGTGGTGGAGACGTGATGGTCAAATTGAATATTGTTGTTGCGTGTATGTGGAATGGTAATTTGGACATAGAAATTGTAATACAGTATGTTCGGGGGGAAGAAGAAGGAACCGAATCGTTTTGATCATTTTT
Organism: Pseudorasbora parva; assembly: GCF_024679245.1. Classification (NCBI taxonomy): domain Eukaryota; kingdom Metazoa; phylum Chordata; class Actinopteri; order Cypriniformes; family Gobionidae; genus Pseudorasbora; species Pseudorasbora parva. The sequence continues at coordinate 16,754,821 of NC_090175.1, read as the reverse complement.
CGAGAACCGGCGAACATTTAAAAGACTTAACCAAACAAAACGAAAGTCCCCTCACGGACATCTGCCACACACACACATAATAAAACAAACACAACTCAACTTAAAATCCAGGTCTGGTGATCTTTCGTCCTTATTATATGCCTCCGAGCTCCCTCATGAGAGGACTTGAGACCGGTGTGGCTCGCAGGTGACGCTCATTCACCATCACGCCCTGGTCTCACTCGCTCCTCCGCCACAGCACAGAAAAATATTGCACATATTTTTCATCCACGCTTCTACCCGCCCGTATCCCCGCCCGTGTATTTTATAAATGTCACAATCCACCCGTTTAGCCACTTTTATGCCCGCGGGTACCCGACCAGTTGCAGGACTCTACTGCTAGCGGCTGCTGGAAACACAAACACAGACACCAGGCATGTTCTATCTAATG